>NC_071654.1:1257631-1356421 GCF_014839835.1 Dryobates pubescens | reverse complement strand
GCACACTCTGCACCAATGCTCCAGAAGCTTTCCAAGTGCCCTCCAAACCAGCAGCACAGCTCTGCTGGCACACAATGCCAGGCTGCAGGGGACCCCAAGGCTCAGCTGCTCCAACCTTGCCAGCTGACACTGGGCTTGAAAGGAGCTGGCCCAGTGTCGTGGTTTAGGCTGGGTGCTGGCCCAGATGCCACTGCGCAGGCCACACCTGGGAGGTCCCAAGGGGTGGGCCCAGCCCAGGGGGTGGTCACAGGGACCAGGTATTCCATTCCCATAATGCCCTGCACCCCTATAAAAAGGCCATGCGGGGTCTGCACTTCCTCTTTCGTCCCCTGTTGCTACGTAGGTAACATGGCGTGAGCTGCCTCCCTTGGGCCTGCTCAGGCCCAAGGCTGGGTGGGGGGGGGAAGAAAGAGCCCTGGGGGGGGGTTGGGTGTACCCCCAGGTGGGGATGGGATGTTCTTGGGTATGTTCTGGGATCTCTCTCTTTGTCATGGTGCTTGTGGGTCTCTGTAAAACTTTCATTGTTGTTTGTTATTGTTTTCCTATTTAAACTTTCCATCACTTTTTTGCAATCCGTTTGTCTGAGTCGTTATTTCTGCCTGTGGTGGGGAGGGGATCTGCCCCAACCCATTACATTTTGGCGCGCCAACGTGGGGCCAACTGCAGCTCGGATTGCAAAAGATGGAGAGTTTAAATTTAGTTCTGGGCGTTGGTTTGGGTTTGGAAAGTTGGGGCTCAGGTTTTGTGTTACCGGGGCGACTGTGTGAACTCCTGTGGACTGCAGAAGGATAGCTGCTGCGTGGCTAATGGCATGGAAGTCCCTCCTGTTGCTTGGGAACAGCGAGGGGTGGCTCTTTCTGTGACTTTCTGCCCAGGGTGGCTTAAGAATGCTCGAGTAGCCTAAGAAGGCAAGACCTGCCTTCTCCTCGTTCTCTGTGGAGCGACAGGGAGTGGAGGAGGGGCAGTAGCAAGCAGAGCGTGGTCGGCCCGCAGCCGCTGCAGGGGTAGACACCCGTGGCGAGCGGGCAAGCGACTGCTGCCGTGACCCGAGGGCGAGCGGGGACCTCAGCCGGAAAGCTGTTCTCAAAGGCACTGAGAACACGCTCGTGGCTTCGGCTGAAACAACCATTTGGATGCCCGAAGGGCTGGAGGTGACTTGAACTCTGCATCGCGGCGACAGAGACGGCGGGGGCCGGGCCGGGCCGCGTTCAAGCGGCGGCGGCGACACCGCCCGAGCCGGGCTGCGTTCAGGCGGCGGCGGCAGCTGTAAATCTTTCCTTGGTGTTTTCGGGCATGTTCTGAAAACGGCGCCGAGCACCTGGCTCCGCCTCCTCTCTTCTCAGCGAGCTGTGCTGCAGCCGCCCCCTCCGGGGGAGGGCTGTGAACCGGATGCGGTGATGCCTCGGTATGCGAACGCCCCGTGGGGGGGCGATGTGCCTGCGATGTGCATTGGTGTAGCTTTGGACTGCGGCCAGAAGCGGTCGGTTGTGGTTCCCTGGAGGGATGAAAAAAGCGGTCGTGGAGCCTGATTGCTCCGACCGGCTTGCCCCAGGGGTGGAAAAAGCCGCTGAGTAACTGTAAATGCAAATAAAGGCTTGGCTGAGAGGTTGTGAGGTATTTCCAGGTGACCAGGATGTCCCAAGGAGTCCACAAGGAATTCACACTGCAGGAGAAGGATTGCATCACTGGGAGGTTCCATCATATGAGGAAGAAGAACTGGAATGGACTGATACTTGAGCCTGAATGAGAGACTGTGTGGAAGGACGCCCAGATGGGTCCCTGGACCATGGACTGTTGCTAGACATGTCATCAGAAGAGTTCTAATTTGATGATATGTTTTGGGTGCAGAGATTATGGTATGGAATAAGGGGTGGTGTGTGATGGTTTAGGCTGGGTGCTGGCCCAGATCCACTGCGCAGGCCACACCTGGGAGGTCCCAAGGGGTGGGCCCAGCCCAGGGGGTGGTCACAGGGACCAGGTATTCCATTCCCATAATGCCCTGCTCCCCTATAAAAAGTCCATGCGGGGTCTTCACTTCCTCTTTCGTCCCCTGCTGCTGCCTAGGTAAAATGGTGTGAGCTGCCTCCCTTGGGCCTGCCCAGGCCCAAGGCTGGGTTGGGGGGGGGGGGAAAGAGCCCTGGGGGCGGGGGTTTGGGTGTACCCCCAGGTGGGGATGGGATGTTCTTGGGTATGTTCTGGGATCTCTCTCTTTATCATGGTGCTTGTGGGTCTCTGTGAAACTTTCATTGTTGTTTATTGTTGCTTTCCTATTTAAACTTTCCATCACTTTTGCAATCTGTTTGCCTGAGTCGTTATTTCTGCCTGTGGTGGGGAGGGGATCTGCCCCAACCCATTACACACACCAGCATCAACAACCTCGCGTGTCATTAGTAGTGTGACCAATAATCTATACCAGTGCAATGTGTGATCACTCGTGGGGAACCAATGAAGCTATGCCAGTGATGCTCTCTGAGTTTGTATAAGCTGTAGAGGTTCCCTTAATAAACAAACAATACTAGAACAATACTCGATCATATTGGTCATCTGTGTTGACTCCATTCACCATCACCGACAGTAGTAGTTATGTTAATCTGTAGTTATGTTAATTGTGTTAAGTGATTGTAGATCACAATCAAATATTACATCAGATTTCTTTGGATGATCCTTCTTGTGGGTTTAAAGCAATATGGGATAAGTTAACTTCTTGGTTACCAAATAAAAGTTGGTTTAAACATTTGTTTGTAATACCTGTTGGAATAATTGTAATACTGCTCTGTGTGATTCTTTGTAATTGTTGTTTAAAAATGATAAGACCTTTAGGTAAAATTGTTTATGCCAATAAGTTACAAGCAGATGATTATGATCTGAAGGTGATCAGAACAGAGGAACCTAATTATGATCCAATTGGGGAAGTTCTGAAAAATTCTGGAAATTATAACACAAATCAATGGTGGCAAAAAGGGAATGGGGGATAGTGATGAATATACTGCTGATTTGTATGAAATAATAAAATTCAGAGGACACTAAGATAACCCTCACTGAGGGTTTCTGTTACCATAAACTTTTACCGGGAGTCATCTATAACAACAGTTTTATAAAGAGTAAAACACCACCACCACAAATACAGAAGCCAGGCTGGACCTGTTCTGAGCTACTTCAGAACTGCACTGCATAAAAGTTTATTCCTTCTGAAAGCATCCAGTGATCACTTTGCTCAGGGCAGCCTTGAGCTCCTGGTTCCTCAGGCTGTAGATGAGAGGGTTCACTGCTGGAGGCACCACCGAGTACAGAACTGCCACCACCAGGTCAAGGGGTGGGGAGGAGATAGAAGAGGGCTTCAAATAGGCAAAGATGGCAGTGGTGACAAACAGGGAGACCACAGCCAGGTGAGGGAGGCAGGTGGCAAAGGCTTTGTGGCGTCCCTGCTGAGAGGGGATCCTCAGCACTGCCCTGAAGATCTGCACATAGGACACCACCATGAACACAAAACAGCCAGAGACTGAACAGGCATTGACCACAAGAAGCCAGAGTTCCCTGAGGTAGGATGTGGAGCAGGAGAGCTTGAGGATCTGGGGGATTTCACAGAAGAACTGGTCCACAACATTGCCCTGGCAGAGAGGCAGGGAAAATGTATTGGCTGTGTGCAGCAGAGCAAAGAGAACCCCACAGGACCAGGCAGCTCCTGCCATGTGGACACAAACTCTGCTGCCCAGGAGGGTCTCATAGTGCAGGGGTCTGCAGATGGCAACATAGCGATCGTAGGACATGATGGTGAGGAGAGAAAACTCTGCTGCAAACAAGCAGAATACAAAAAAGACCTGAACAGCACATCCTGTGTAAGAGATTGCCCTGCTGTCCCAGAAAGAATTTGCCATGGATTTGGGAACAGTGGTAGAGATGCAGCCTATATCAGTGAGGGCGAGGTTGAGGAGGAAGAAGTACAATGGGGGTGTGGAGGTGGTGGTCCCAGGCTATGGTGGTGATGATGAGGCCATTGCCCAGCAGGGCAGCCAGGTAGATGGCCAGGAAGAGGCAGAAGTGCAGGAGCTGCAGCTGCCTTGTGCCTGGGAATGGCAGGAGGAGGAAGTGGGTGATGGAGCTGCTGTTGCCCATCTGCTGCCTGTAGGAATGCCCAAGAAAGAAAAGAAAGCAAAACTTGATGATAGACTCTTCTGAGAAGAAGCACTCCAGGGGGCACAGCAATCCCCCAACTGAAATGGATTTGCTGTCTGCTTTGTTCTGGCTGAAGCTGCTGTGAGGAGCAGGAGCTCAGGCCATGTGCTGCCAAGGGCTCATCTTGGCTCTGCTACAGTGGAGCTACTGTGCCCATCAGGCTGTTCCCTCTGCCCTGCCCTTTCCCCTGTGCTGTCTTGCAGATGTTCTGCCCAAATTAGCCTTTAGAACCCCCCCAGCTCTCTGTGCTCTGAGGAGAGCAGGGCAGCACTGCTTCAAAGGACAGCTCTGTGAACTCGTCTGTCCCAGCCCTGGTGTCCACACAGGGCTGCTCCTGGACTTTTGACCCAAAAGGCAGCTCATAATTCTTTACCTCTGCAAGGGAGCAACAGCAGCATTACAGGATGTTTTTAATACATTCAGTTAATAGCTTTGCTGTAGTCCACCAGATGAGAATACACTTGTCTTTATCAGACTGCAAAAATAAATGGATCTGGAAGCAACTTAGAATGTGAACCTAGAAATGTAGAGCAGGACACAGTCTCTCCTGAAGAGAATCAAAGGACTCTGGGAGCTGAGTGCTGACTCCCAAGGAAAGGCTCAGCACTGCCCACTGCCCTATGGCAGATCTGGGCCTTCCTGGGGCCAGCTCCAAGCGCAGCAGGAGGGGCAGAGCAGTCAGGGATGCTGGAGATGAGATGTTCTAAAGAGTCATTGCCCAGCAGACAGCATCCAGAGACATCTGCAGAGAAGTACTGAGAGAGCAGCCTGAACACAGCTTCCCCAGGGCTTCTTGGCAGCTTCCCTCATCCCCAGCCCCTCTCTCTCTGTCCTGGAGCTGTCCCTGGCAGGAAAGGCTCAAGAGCACCTCAGACTCACCATGTCAGCAACTGCAGTGACTTCTCCTCCAGTGAGCTCTCAGCATCCTCCCAGTCCTGGCCACCTTGAAGCTCTTTCTGCTTTCCTCATCTGCCTGAGATGCCCTGGCAGTGCCCTCAGCCCTGCTGTGCAGTGCAGTGGAGCTGCTCCTGGCCAGAGCTCCATGCAGCCCAGGAGCCTGGCCCAGCTCAGCAGCAGATGATCAGTCCAGGGCATTTAAAGGAGCCCTCTGGTGGCTTTGGTGCCAGGTAAACCTCAGGGACTGAGAGGAAGCTGATGAAACCTCTCCAGAACTCACAGTTAGAGTCAAACTCTGAAGTTTCTTGCAGTGTTAATAGGTTCAAAGTAAGATTCAAACTCTGAATTTTCTTCTACTCTTAATGGGTCCCAGTGAAGCATACTGGGAAAGGGTCCCCAGGGTCTGGTTAGAGCAGGAGGACACAGAGGGTTCAAGGGAAGCATCACTGGAGGCACTGAAGCATCTCCAGGCTGTGGTGAGAGCAGAGAACTGAGGCAGTGCTGACAGGTCAGGACAAGCAGCTCAAGGTGGCTCTGCTGCTGAGGAAACCTGGAGGGGTTTCATTGATCCAAAGGGCCAAGCCCTGACCCCCAGCCCCTGGCAAGGCAGATCCTGTCCCTCACTTGTGGCTCAGGGCTCTGATTCACCCTGTGAAATAATTTCTATCTGATGCTTTGTGTAATAATAACCTCTCCAATTAGCTGCAGAAACCTTGGCAAGAATTAGAGGTTCAGCAATATTTAATGAGCCCCATGGAGTATTTGGGGCTGATTACATCATCCTGAGGTACTGCCAGCAGACTCTGCCAAGGTACTGCCAAGAAGCCTCTCAACAAGTCCAAGGCAGAAGCAAACTCCAAAGTACCTTGAAGCACTGATTGGCCTCACTGAGGCTTGTTACTGACAAAGGCTCCCCAGGGACTCGTTACAGCAGCTTGTTAGAGGCCAGGATTGCAGGGAGACAAAGGCAAAGTACAGGGCACAAAAACTTGCCTTTGGTCTAGGAAGCAGAAAGGCCAGGCCCTGACCACTGCCCTTGGAATATAAGAACCTCAAAGCCTCAAAGCCAAGTTTCTCCTCACAGGCCTTGGTGGCAGAGGCAAGTGCCAGAGCCAAGGGGACAAAGACCTTGGTCCTGTTGGGCCTCTCAGCCTTGCCAGAGCCCTTGGCCATCCCTACTGCAGCCTCTCCTACACTGTCCCCTGCCTGCAGCTCTTTCCCTTCAGGCTGCTGACACCAATCTTGCTTCCCCAGCCAGCTCTCCCCCTGCCATTTCCATCCCTTCCCTGAGCTGTCTCAGCTCTCCCTGCCATTTCCTGACCCCTCTGGATGGCCTCATGCATAGCAGCTCTGCCCATTGAGGGACATTTCTTTGTCCTCATCTCCACTCTGAACCTTCCAAGCTGCACCTTGTGGAGGTTTTGGTCTCTTCCCACTCCCCAGAAGAGCTCCATCCTCTCTGAAACCACCCTTCAGCCATGTGCACACTGCTCTGGAAGTGCCCTGAGCTTCCATTCAGCAGGCTGAAGCAGCCCAGGTCCCTCAGCCTCTCCACACAGATGTAAATGCCCATCCTGGCAGGTCTCCTCTGCAGTCTCCCCCGTTCCTTGCTTGTCCTTCAGACTGCAGAACCCCACACCCAGGCACCAAGAATCCAGATATGTCCACAGTAGTGCTGATTCCAGGGGGAGGACAACTTGGTGCCATGGTCTAGTCATGAGGTCTGTGGTGACAGGTTGGACTCGATGATCTTTGAGGTCTCTTCCAACCTTGGTGATACTGTGATACTGTGAAATTCTGTGCCTGGGATGCCACACTCCACCTGCCACAGCCCAGTTGCAGTTGGCCTCCTTCCCTGTGTGCAGGGTTTGGTCCATCCCAGGGTATTTGGGATAGGGAAAAGGACCTCAGGAAAGTCTTGCTCAGTATTGCTCTATGAAATGCAGACAGACCTTAGGCCTGGTCCTTGCAATGGGGGCTTAGGAGAATACAGAGGCTTAGGGCCTGCTCTTGAAGGTGACATTGCCCCTGCTCTCCCCAGAGAGGTCCTTGCTGTCCCCCGTTCTGCTCCCTGAAGCAGACCAGCACTCACACATGCCCTGCACTCTAACAGCCATGCAAACAAAGGGGAACAAGCTCAGGGTTATTGCTCCAACCAACTTCTTGAGACTGAAGCCCAAGGCAGGAATCCACAACCATAGTCAGGCCCAGAGCTCTGAGAAGCCCCAGGTGGTGTCTTCCTTTTGCACTTCATGCAGAATCTGCTTGGTTCCCATAGCTCACTGATCATAGAATGGGCTGGGCTGGAAGGGACCTCCAAAGGTTATCTTGTCCAACCTTCCCAGGGACATCCTCAACGAGATCAGGTTGCCCAGAGTCCTGTCAAGCCTCACCTTCAATATCTCCACAGATGGGACCCCAACCACCTCCCTGGGCAACCTGTTCCAGTGTTCCACTACCCTCATGGCACAGAACTTGTGCTGGCTCCTCCTTCCTGCACAATCCTGCTCTGTTCCCATCTCTCACCCATGTCTGTGGATGTCCTTCCTCTCTGATCCATGGAAATACAACAGCTTGTGTTCAGTGCTGTGCCCACTCCTCCTTCTCAGGCAAAGACCATGCCTGGAGCCATTCCCTCCTCAGCAGCTATTTCTGCAACCTGTTTCCCTCCTCCCTGGGAAGCTGATCCTGCACCTGCAGTCCTATTTCAGAGGACTGGGAGAGCAGAGATCTTCACCATGGCCTTTTCTGCTTCACTTTCTCCTGAGCAAGGCAGAAAGCATCAGGCAAAGCTGTGCCAAGCAGAGGCCCTTTCCTTTGCAGCATTGTTTCATTTGTGCCATTTCACATCTCCTTGGCCCCAACTTGGAGTCTCTCACTGATTGTACTTGTCAGCACTACCCCAAGGGGACAGATTCCTGACCATCTGAGGGGTAATCTTTCCCTGCCTTTACTGCTACATCTCCAATACTTTCCCTTTCCTCCTGGTGCTGCCCACCCTGTGTGTTTGTTCCTTATTATGGGATGGTGTCAGCCTGGATGGATGCCCACCCTGAGTGTTTTTCCCACAGAGGTGCCTTGACTTCAGGCAGTCAATGTTTGCTAATCAGTTAGGTTGCATCTCTGGACACATTTGGAATCTCTCTTCTTTGGATCAGGAGCCTCTTCCATCCCCATCCTGTGCTTCTTGTTCTGGATTATCCTTAAGGGAAGTGTTCATCCACAAGCTCAACAGGAGCCACCAGTGTGCACTTGCAGCCCAGAGAGCCAATTGTATCCTGGGCTGCAGCAAGAGAAATGTGGCCAGCAGGGCCAGGGAGGTGATTCTCCCACTCTGCTCCACCCTGGTGAGACCACACCTGGAGAACTGTGTCCAGTTCTGGAGCATCTATTACAAGAAGGATCTGGAGGTGCTGGAAGGTGTCCAGAGAAGGGCCATGAGGATGAGCAGAGGGCTGGATCTGCTCTGCTGTGAGGACAGACTGAGGGAGTTGGGGTTGTTCAGTCTGGAGAGGAGAAGGCTGCAAGGTGTCCTTCTTGTGGCCTTCCAGTATCTGAAGGAGGCTACAAGAAAGCTGGGGAGGGACTTTTTAGGGTGTTTTGTAGGGATAGGACTGGAGGGAATGGAGCAAAACTAGAAGTGGAGAGATTCAGATTGGATGTTAGGAAGAAATTCTTCCCCATGAGGGTGGAGAGATACTGGCACAGGTTGCCCAGGGAGGTAGTGGAAGTCTCATCCCTGGAGGTTTTGAAGGCCAGGCTGGATGTGACTCTGAGCAACCTGCTCTGGTGTGAGGTGTCCCTGCCCATGGCAGGGGGTTTGGAGCTGGATGATCCTTGAGGTCCCTTCCAACCCTGTGATTCTCAGCATGTCCAAGAGGTATTGTCAGGTATTGGAATTCCAGTGAATGTCCTCCCCCCTCCAGCCCTTCCTTAGGCTTCTCAGGGCAGTTGGTGCACCCCCAGCAGTTGCTCTCATCAGCTCTCTGTGTTGTGTTCTGTGTCCATCCAGAATGGACATTTGCTACCAAGGGCTTTCTTTCTAGATTCAGGTGATGAGGTTTTCAGTTCCCTTTCTCCTTCTCTTCTGTCTGCTGTTCCTTCTCCTGCACTAGTGTCTGCTGGGACAGGATCCATGGGATTAAGAGGAACCCACTGGCAATTTCTGGGGAGCCTCAGATTCACTAGAGGTGATCTGCACCATACAATGTCCAGAGCAATGTGAACCCTACAGCACTCAAGGGAGCAAATAGGTAGAGAGCAGCCCCATGGAGGGCCTGGGAGTTCTGGTGGAGAGCAACTTCTGCATGGGACAGCAATGTGCCCTGGTGGCCAAGAAGACAATGGGATCCTGGGGTGCATTTGGAAGAGTGTGGCCAGCAGATCCAGGGAGGTTCTCCTCCCCCTCCACTCTGCCCTGGTGAGGCCCCACCTGGAATACTACATCCAGTTCTGGGCTCCCCAGTTCAAGAGGGACAGGGATCTGCTGCAGATTGTGAGGATGCTGAAGGGACTGCAGCACTGCCTGATGAGGAGAGGCTGAGAGCCCTGGGGCTGTTTAATCTGGAGAGGAGAAGACTGAGAGGGCATCTGATCAATGTCTATCACTATCTGAGGGCTGGGGGTCAGGAAGCAAGAGGCAGGGACAGCCTCTGCTCACTTGTGCCCTGGGATAGGACAAGGGGCAATGGATGGAAACTGCAGCACAGGAAGTTCCACTTCAACAGGAGGAAGAACTTCTTTACTGTAAGGGTGACAGAGCCCTGGAGCAGGCTGCCCAGAGAGGTTGTGGAGTCTCCTTCTCTGGAGCCTTTCCAGCCCTCTCTGGATGTGTTCCTGTGAGACCTGCACTGGATTCTATGGTCCTGTTCTGGCAGGAGGACTCAGAGATCTCCAGAGGTCCCTCCCAACCCCTAACATCCTGTCACCTGTGACCCTGTGAATTGTCACAGGGCTCTGAATCCAAAGGAGATCCCAACAGGATCCAGCAAAGTTCCAGCTGCAAATCATGAAGTCTGTTTCAGGATCCTTCTGAAGTCACCTTCCACTGCCCCCTTGGGCTCTTCTGGGCTCTCAGCTAATGCATCCATGTGGCAAGTCCAGCTGCCTCCAAAGCAGTGGAAGTTGTTCACAGAAGCTGAGAGGCTCTTTCCATTTTGCTTGGAGGGGCTCCTGATTGTCCTGGGTTGAGTTGATTCTGCTGCTGTTATCCAGAGCATGCTGCAGCCATGCCAGCCTCAGAAATGAAAGTGCTGGCTGGAGCAAAGGATGATGGGGCTTGAAGTTCAGGTTGCAACATGGGAGGCTCCCTGTGCCAGTTGCTGCTTCTGGGTTCTGGGATGTTTTGGGTGTTGGCTGCTCCGCTGCTATGGCAGTGGGACAGGGAGGGATAGGGGAGCAGCTCCCTGCTTTGGGCTTTTGCCTTGGTTGCTGCTGCTTTCCACTGTGCCTTTTCTGCACACAGGCTGTGGTCACTGTGCTTTTGTATTCTGATGATCGGATTTGCTCAGGAAACTCTTCTCTCATTTGTTTCTGTATCAACACAAAGAGGTTTTGTGTGGTATTCTTTTCCTCTCCCTTCAGTGCTGTGTTGGGGGAGGCAGGGAGCTTAAGCTGCGGGTTCAGCTGAACCCATTACATTCCTTTTCTGGAGCCCAGCGTGGGGCAGGAAAGCAGCTGCCTTAATGAGGACAGATTTTGGCAGGAGACAAAAGGACTGAGGTAATAAAAAGAGATAAGAAGAGGATTGAATTAAGGATTGAGGCTTCTCAACAGAGATTGACAGAAGTTTTCTTACCTGTGGTGTGTTCACTACATTGATGGATTTGCTTTCAGGGGGCTGATGAGCTGCAGTCTTGTTTGTGCTGCTGATGGTGCAGAGTGTTAGCTTAGGGCAATGGCTCAGAGCTGTGCTGTCCACTGCTGGGCAGCTTCCTCGGATTTCATCCAGAGCACTACAGGACACTCCCAAGGAAACCACTGTGAGATCTGCCCAGATGCTGGATGATGAGTGGGGGAGGGAAGTGGAAAGCCAACAGAAGCTTTCTGAGTTCTTCCAAAGATCTCCATGAGCTTTCCCCTACACCCTCCAAAGATCCCAAGAGTCAGTCAGTCCATCCAAATCCCAAACACCTAAGATCACCTGAAAGCCCCTGAAGAGTGCCTCTGAGATGCCCCTCAAGACTGAGAACCTTATTTCCCCTCCTTGAATTGGGCACAGAGCTCCACCCCATCCCTTAGGAGCAAATGCCCCCAAAATTTGGGCATTGAGGCAGGAATATCTGAAATAAAAGCAAACAGAGAGGATTTGGGTAACTTTTGGGGTTTATTGACACAATTGCTCAATGGATAGAGGATTTCTTACCTCAGGGAGACACAAAGCATTGGGGAAGAACCAGACAGACCCTGGCAAAGCCCTGCTCAGCTCCACTGGGAGCTCCACCTGTGCCAACTCAGCACAGTAATTGTTCTCATTAGCAATAATTGGTGTTCAGAAGGGCAGGAGGTGTTTGTTGCTGCTGGTGTCCCCAGTCCCTGAGAAGTGCAAAGCAAAAAGAGATGATTTTGGTGCTGGAAAGGCACTCTGAGAGGGGTCACGATTACCCAACAGATTCTAAGTGGAGTTATGCCTATCCGCCAGTGCAGGCTGCTCTCTGGTGTGGGTGCAGCGGTGCTTGTTGAGGGATTGCTTCTGGGTGAAGCTCTTACCACAAGCAGAACAAGTGAAGGGCTTCTCACCGGTGTGGGTGCGGCGGTGAGCGATGAGAGTGCCCCTGCGGCTGAAGGGCTTGCCGCACTCAGCACAGCTGAAAGACTTCACGCCAGTGTGCACACGACGGTGCTCTGTGAGGCTTCCCTTCTGGGTGAAGCTCTTGCCGCAGTCGGCACAGCTGTAGGGCTTCTCACCGTTGTGGATCAGTTGGTGCTGGATTAATGCGGTGCTTGTGGTGAAGCTCTTGCCACACTCAGCACAGGGGAAGAGATGCTCTCCGGCGTGGATGCGGCGATGGATGGTGAGATAGGAGCTGTGTTTGAAGCTCTTGCCGCAGTCCCTACAGGTGAAGGCCTTCTCACTGGTGTGGGTGAGGTGGTGTCGCCTAAGAGTAGAGATCTCCCTGAACCGCTTGCCACAGCTGTCACAAGAGAAGGGCCTCTCTCCAGTGTGGGTGAGGCAGTGCCGGCTGAGATGAGAGCGCTGGGTGAAGCTCTCTCCGCAGTCAGCACAGGTGAATAGTTTCTCTCCAGTGTGGGTGAGGCAGTGCTGGGTGAGATGACAGCGCTGGGTGAAGCTCTGGCTGCAGGCAGCACAGGTGAATGGTTTCTCTCCAGTGTGGGTGCGGTGGTGCTGGATGAGCTGAGAGTTCCACCTGAACCTCTTGCCACAGTCACCACAGACGAAGGGCCGGGAGCCAGGCTGCTGGCAGCAGTGCTTCACTGGCTCTGAGCCACCTGGGAAGCTCTGCCCACACTCAAGGCACTGATTCAGCTGTTTTGGTGACACGGAGGGACCTGCTCTGACTTCATCCTTCTCCATACATTCCTCCCACTCATCCAGGTCACCTTTGTCATCATCATTATCCTCCACTTCATAGTCATCATTCTTCACAGCATCTTCCTCCATCTTCTCCTCTTTTTCCTCCTCGTCTCCCTTGGGACTGCACTTGGGCTTCTCCAACTTGATCTCTGGGTGCTGCTTCTCCTTTCAGCTCTTGTCTGGGTCCTTCTGGGAGGCCATACTGTGGTAGGAAGGGGACACAGCTGTGCAATAGGGAAGATGGAAGCACCTGAGCCCAGGATCTCAAACCCTGAGATCCTGCCTGGGTCATGACAGTCCCTGACTCCCAACACCTCCCAACACCCAGCTGGAGAAGAGAATGCAGAGGGGACCTCAAACCTTCACTTTCTGCCACAGTGTGGGCTCAGACCTCTAATACCTGTGCTGAGACCCCAGGTTCCTATGATCAGTGCCCTGAGGAACCCTGGGGCTTACAAATGGTCTTGTCCCACTCTCCTTGAGCCTGGGGGCATTGGCAGGGTGGCTCCTGGACCAGGACCTATACTTTGATCTCTCTTGGCTCAGGCAATGGAGGCAGCAGCACTGAACAATGAAAGACCAAACCACCTTCAACCTTCTCCCACCACTCTCCACATCCCAACCCCAAACATCACCTCCTGCCACACAACTGACCCCCACAAGCCTGGGGAGTTTCCAAACTCCAAGACCTGATGTGCCTCAGAGCCCCTGGAAGAGTGAAATGTGGTAGGCAGGAGGAGGTGGAGGAGGCTGGGAGCTGCCCTGGGACTCTGGGATTCTGGGGGCTGGGGTCCTGCTGTTGCCCCACTCTGGGTTTCTTACCTGCTGGCCTGCTCCAAGGGGCAGATCTGCAAACTCTGCTCTACCACAGCACACAGGGGCAGGGATGATGGAGAGAGGACACAGCCCCTGACAGAGAGAAGCAAAGGGCTCAGAGGAGAGCACTGACCTGCAAGGGATGGCTCAGCACTGCCCAGGATGAGGCAGCACAGCTCAGCCTTGCTGGGGGCAGCTCCCAAGCCCAGCAGCACAGCCACAGCACACAGCCAGGGCTGATCAAGATGGGAGGCCTCAACAAGTGCAGACTCAGCTCCTTGCCCAGCACACAGCCCCCAGCTCACAGCTGCAGGCCAGCACCATTGTAGGTAGGAGCCAGGCAGAGCCTCACAGCTGCTGAACTAAGCCCTCCCACCCCCTGCAGCCTTCACCCTCCATCTCTCCATCCAGTGCTCCAGCTCCACTCACTCGCTGCCCTCTCAGAGTCTCCAAGGCCCCACCAAGTCCCCAGGATTGATCTACAGAGCCAGCATGGCCTGATAGAAGCCTCTGGATGAGAGCAAGGAGGAGAATCCCTGTGGTGGGTGGAAGGCACTGGGAGGTCTTACACCAGAGAGCAGAGACCTCCAGAAGGGACAGCAGAGCCCAGAGGGACACCACAAAGTGTCATCTATCTCAGTTCATTCCCACAAGGCCTGCACCCACTCTCTACAAAGGAACAGCACAGGCTCTCCAACCTCCTTTGCCCTTCCTCTCTGCTCCCAGCAACATCTTCTGGGATCTCTCTCTGCAGAGGAGCTTTGAGGCCTTGGCAGTGCTGCCAACTGCAGCCTGGAGCGGCCTGGCTCACCTGGGAGATGCCTACCAGCAGCTGTAACTGCAGCTCTTGGGGATGGGGGAGGAGGGGCAGAGAGGCATGGGG
Organism: Dryobates pubescens; assembly: GCF_014839835.1. Taxonomy (NCBI): domain Eukaryota; kingdom Metazoa; phylum Chordata; class Aves; order Piciformes; family Picidae; genus Dryobates; species Dryobates pubescens. The sequence goes on along the minus strand of NC_071654.1, from coordinate 1,342,118 downwards.
GAGGGGGAAGGCATTTGGGGCCTGGGGCTCTGGCCTGGTTTGGTGGAGCTCTGGAGGCAGCTTTGGCCTAGGGAGGTTGCTTGGGTCCCGTGGCCCAGGCACACTATGGATTGTTGTGGGGTTGATGCTTTGCACTGTAGGATGCAGCTCTGAACAGCACAGCCATGGAAACTGCCCAATTCCATCCAACCCTCTGGGCACAGCTTGGCAGCAACTCCTTTCACAAGGCTCAAAGAGAGCCTCTCTGCCTCCTGAAACCTAAGGCAATCCCCTGCAGAACAAGCTGGAGGAGCTCAAGGGGACAAGCTGCAGAGGGGGCCCAGGGCAACCTCCTGAGCTTCAACAAGAGCAAGGGCAGGGTCCTGCCCCTGGCCTGGCACAATCCTCACAAGCAGCACAGGCTGGGGGAGGAGGGCATAGGAAGCAGCCCTGCACAAAAGGACTGGGGGGTGCTGCTGGACAAGAAGCTGCACAGGAACAGACAGGGGGAGCCTGCAGCCCACAAGGCCAAGGGCAGCCTGGGCTGCACCAACAGCAGCAGGGCCAGAGATGGACAGAGGACATCCTGGCACTTGGCTCTGCTCTGCTGAGGCTTCACCTGCAGCACTGCAGCCAGCTCTGGAGCCCTCAACACAGGAAGGACAGGGACCTGATGGAGAGGGCCCAGAGGAGGGACACAAAAATGATCAGGGGCTTGCAGCAGCTCTGCTACCAGGACAGGCTGAGGGAGCTGGGGGTGTTCAGCCTGCAAAGGAGAAGAGAAGGCTCTGGGGAGACCTAACAGTGACCTTCTGGTACCTGAAGGGGACTACAAGAAGGCTGCAGAGGGACTCTATGCAAAGCCTGCAGGGACAGCACCAGAGGCAATGGCTTCAAACTAGAGCAGAGCAGATTGAGAGTGGAGGGGAGGAACAAGTTCTGCACCAGGAGGCTGCTGGAACACTGCAACAGGTTGCCCAGGGAGGGGCTTGAGGTCCCAGCCCTGCAGAGGTTCAAGCTCAGGCTGGACAGGGCTCTGGGCAACCTGAGCTAGTGCAGGATGTCCCTGCTGACTGCAGAGGGGCTTGGACTGCATCACCTTTGCAGCTCCCTGCCAACCCCAACTACTCCAGGATTCAGCTCAGAAGCTCACACCCAGCTCCCATGTTCACGAGACAGCAACTAAGGGCAGAACCACATCCAATCCCCAAGCTGTAGAACCAGCTCCCAAGCTCAGACCCAGATCAAAAGTGCAGAACCAGATCCCAAGCTCAGATGCAGCTATCACACTCAAGAACCAGCAAATAAGCTAAGAGCCAGCCCCCAAGCTCAAGAACCAGGAACTAAGGTCAGTGCCAGCCCCTGAGGTCAGAGCCAGATCAGAAGTGCAGAACCAGATCCCAAGCTCAGATGCAGCTACCAAGTTCAAGTACCAGCAAATAAGCTCAGAACCATTTCCAAGTTCAAACCCAGCTCCCATGTTCAGAAGCAGCTCCAATGCTCAGAACAAGCTCTCAGGCTCAGACCCAGCCCCAAAGCTCAGACTCAGATCAAAAGTGTAAAACCAGCTCCAAAGCTCAGCCATGGCTCCCAAGCCGGGACCCAGACCACAATGCAGACCCAGATCCCAAGCTCAGACCCAGCTCCCAAGCTCAGAGCCAGCCCCCAAGTGCTAGAATCAGCTCCCCAAGCTCTAGAACCAGCACCCCAAGCTCAGACCCAGATCAAAAGTGCAGAACTAGTTCCAAAGTGCAGAACCAGCTCCAAAGCTCAGGCCAAGATCAGAAGTGCAGAACCAGATCCAAAGCTCAGATGCAGATAGCAAGCTCAAGAATCAGCCACTAAGCTCAGAGCCAGGCCCCAGGCCTGCAGCCAGATCACAATGCAGACCCAGATCCCAAGCTAAGACCCAGCTCCCATGTTAGAAAGCAGCTCCAAAGCTCACACCAGGCCCAGATCAAAAGTGCAGACCCAGATCCCAAGCTAAGATGCAGCTCCCAAGCTAAGAACCAGCAACTCAGCTCACCCCCAGCCCCCAGGCTCAGAGCCACTTTCACAACTTTGCTTATCTCAAGTTCCCTTCATTGCAGTTCTGCTAAGTGTCCAAATTGAAGCATTCAGAGAATGCTTTGGGCTGGAAGGGACCCCAAAGATCAGACAGCTCCAACCCCCTGCCATGCCCACAGACACCTTCCACCACACCAGGCTGCTCAAGCCCTCAGCCAACCTCACCCTCAGCACCTCCAGGGAGGGGGCAGCCAGCACCTCCCTGCCCAACCTGCTCCAGGCTCTCACCACCCCCACTCCAAACTATTGCCTCCCAAGCTCCACTCCAAATCTGCCCTCCTCAGCCTTCAATCCAGTCCCCCTCAGCCCATCACTCCCAGCCCCTCACAAAAGTCCCTCCCCAGCTCTCCTGCAGCCCCCAGCAGCTACCACAAGGCTGCTCCAACCTCTCCCCACAGCCTTCTCCTCTCCAGCCTCAACAGACACAACTCTTACAGCCCACCCCCACAGGGGAGCTGCCACAGCCCTCCCACCACCCCCATGGCCTCCTCTGCACCCCCTCCAACAGCTCAACCTCCTGCCCCTCCTGGGGGCACCAGAGCTGCACACAGCACTCCAGCTGGCACCACAGAATGCTGCCAGCACAAAAACCATTGCAGCAAAAGCCTCAAGCTGTGCTCAGCTGCCAAACCAAAGGCAGCTGAACCTGGCCACAAGAGAAAGGACCAAACTAAGCCCAGAGACTGATCCAACACCCAAGGCTGCACAGCCCCCCCCTCCCCCCCGTGCCTGGCCCTCAGCCCAGCCGCTGCCCTTCAGCACAGCAGCCGCCCGGCAGCTGCCGGCACAAAGCCTCCGACCCCACAGGGCTCTCCCACCCCCCCCCACAGCAGCCTCTGCTGCCAGCCACCCCCCCACGCTCACCACCACCTCTCCTGCACACAGCAGCCCCCACAGCGCCGCTGCCAGCTCAGCTCTGCTGCCAGCCCAGCCCTCAGCACAGGGACACAGGGCCAGGGCCAGCCCCTGCAGCCCACCCATGGCTCCGCCTGCAGCACAGCAGCAGCCAAAGGGGGCCTGCAGTTGCCCCGAGCAGGAGGAGGCAGCAGCACAAGGAACCCCACCGACCCCCCACCCCAACCCCACCCGCGGCCCCACAACCGCACAGACCCCTCCCAGAACAGCACAGACGACGCTCACCGACCCTGCACACCTCTGCCCTACCCCACAGCCCCTCCCGACCACCCCCAACACCGCAGACCCCCACAGCCGCACAGAGGTCCCCACAATCACAGCGACCCCACCCCCAAACCGCACAGGCCCCAAGCGCCAAGCTTGCAGAGCTCCCCCGGACCTCACAGACCCACCCCCACCCCGTACCCCACGGATCTCCCCCGTATCCCACGGACCCCCCCTATATCCGCAGAAGCCCCCAACCAAACCCCACCGATTCCCCCTAGATCCCCGCAGAGGCTCTCCCCGCCCCAGCCCCACCGACCCCTGCCCCACAAACCCTTCCCCAACCCAACCGACCCTCCCGACCCCTCGCAGCCCCCCACAGACCATTCCCTCATCCCCACCCCACCACCCCCAACTCAGCCCCACAGACTCCCTCACCCCACCTGGACCCCGGGACAAGAGCGAAGCAGAGCAGGAGGAGGAGGAGGAGGAGGAAGAGCTCAGCGCACAGGGAGCCGCCGGCCCCGGCAGGCTGCTGCCGAGCAGAGAGCGCTGGGAGGGAGACCCCGGCCCGGCCCCTCCGGCTGCTGCGGCCACGTGTGACGGGGAGCGGAAGCAGCTCGCAGCCTGCAACCGAAGTCCCGCCCACGGGCGGGCGGCCGCAGCCAATCAGAAGCGCCCAGAGCGCGGCAGCTCCTCCCCCTGGGCGCTGCCGAGGCACAGCGAGGAGCTGCCGCTGCCGGCCGCCATTGCTGCCCCCACGGCCGGGCAGCCGCAGCCAATCAGAGCCGCCGAAACAGCCCAGCCACGCCCCCAAGTCTCCGCAGGGAACCGCCCCTGCCGGCCGCGGGCACCATTGGGGCTGCCTCCCGGCCAGAGGCTGCGGAGCGCTGGAGCAGTGCCTGGGCTGTGCGCGCCGACAGCGCTGTCGCGACAGAGCTGCGGGGTCGTGAGGTGTGGCGGGGCGGGAGGGGCTGCGGGGGCCGGGGAGCGCTGGGGGCGGCGGCTACGGCTCAGGGACCTCTTTGTGTCTCTGCCCTGCACAAGCGCTCTGGGCTCCTCCAAACCCCTCCTCAAGCTTCCTCCTGCGGCCCCAAGTCCTCTCTCTGCAGCTGCAGTCAGAACTTTCTTCCTGAGCTGCCTTCAGCTCACAGCCGAAGGGAAAAAGCTCAAAGCCGACCTGAGCCCAACCCAAGCTGATTGCAACCCGAGAGAGGCTGCTGCGAGGGCTGGAGGCAGCCCCAAGATGTTCCGCAGCAGGCGGTGGGAACCTGGGGACTCAAACACCAAGGGAGGAAGGAAAACCTCAAGCCTGAGCTCCGCACGCCCCCTTTGGGATACTTTTGGGGTGCCAGGGCAGGAACTGAGGGTCCCAGGCAGGCATTTTGGGGTCCCAGGCTGGGGGTTTGGCTCCCTGGGGCCAGCTCAGGCTCCTGGGTTCTCACTTTGGTGTCCTGGGGAACATTCTGAGCTCCGGGAGGCATTTTGGGCTGTGCCTTTGCTCCTCCTGCTTGTGGCAGGGGCCAGCCTGGGCTGCCCGGGGGGGCACAGGGGGTCCGGGGAGGCTGTTTGGGGCTTCAGGGCTGGAACTGCCCCTGCAGACCCCCACCCAGCCCCACAGGAGCCCAAGCCCGTCCCCGAGATCCCCCTCAGCCCCAGGGGATCCTGATCCCACCCCCGGGGCTCCCAAAGGATCCAGATCACAACCCTCAGCCCCAAGGGCCCTTTGAATGATCTTCAGAGATATTTGGATTAGTTTTAAGCCATTTTTTACAAAGCATTTTGAGGGCCCAAAAAAACGCCTTAAAATCTTCAAGCCTTGAAAAAGAGCTTTTGAAGCATCATTAGGTAGGTTTAGGAGGTTCTAATAGTTTGGGAGATGTTAAAATCTTCTCAAGCTGCTGAAACAGGAATCCAGAGGCACAAAGCTGTCAGCTCCCTTGAGCTGCAGCTATAGAATTTGGGGGTTTGAGATGTGAAGCATCAGGACTGTGGAACCTGCTGCTCCTGGTAGAGTTGATCCAATCCTAGAAGAGTTTGGGTTGGGGAAAACCCAAATTCAGATGGCAGCTGTTGGCAGGAGGAACATTGCCCTGCTTGCAGCAGGCCCTTTGAACTGCAGCTGAGGGTTCAGAGCTGCCTTAGGAGGAGACTTGAGCCCTGGGAATGTATCCTAATGGGAGTTGTGTTCCCAGCCCCTGAGTGCTGCTGGTTTGCCACAGGGTTTCACTCACAGACTCACTGAGGTTGGAAAAGACCTCCAAGATCATCAAGTCCAACCTTCTGCCCACATCTCCATGAGCACTAGCCCATGTCCCAGAGTGCCACTTCTACTCATTCCTTGAATACATCCAGGGACAGTGACTCTGCCACCCCCCTGGGCAGCCTGCTCCAATGCCTGAGCACTCTTGAAGCAAAGAGATTTTTCCTCATCTCCAGCCTAAATCTCCCCTGGCACAATTTCAGGGCATTTCCTCTTGTCCTGTCGTTGGTTACCTGGGAGAAGAGGCCAAGACTGGCCTCACTCTGATCTCCTTTCAGGTACATGTAGAGATCAATGAGGTCTCCCCTCATCCTCTCCAGAATAAGCAATCCCAGGTGCCTCAGCCTCTCCTCACCAGACCTGCTCTCCCATCCCCTCACCAGCTTTGCTGCCCTTCTCTGTACCTGCTCCAGCACCTCAATGACTTTCTCCTCCTGTGATGCCCAAAGCCAAACACAGCACTTGAGATGCAGTCTCCCCAGTGCTGGGTCCAGAGAGACAATCACTTCCTGCTGCTCACACCCCTTCTGATCCAGGCCAGGGTGATGGAGGTCTTCCTAACCCCCTGGGTACACACTGGCTCATGCTCAGCTGGCTGTCAGCCAACACCCCCAGGCCCTTTTCTGCTGGGCAGTTTCCAGCCACGCTGCCCCAGGCCTGCAGCCTTCATGGGGTGGTTGTGATGCTAGCACAAGCCCCAGAGCTTGGCCTTATTAAACCTTCTGTAACTGACCTTAGCCCATCAGCCCAACCTCTCCAGACCTCTCTGCAGACTCTTCCTACCCTGCAGCAGATCAGCACTCCCACTTCATGCTGCCTGCACGCTGCTCACTCTTTCATTTACTGTTGTTCATGTGGCAGAAGATGCAGTCAGCAATCACCTGAAGTGCCACCACCAGCAGGGTTCTTCTAGTGAACATTGAAAGGCTTAGAAAATACAGACCAGGGGAAGAAAAACCCCAAACCCACAAGAACACACACAACAAACACTAAGATGAGCATTAAAGCTCCATGTGAGTTACAGCCACCCTGGGTTTCAATGTTTCCATGAGCCATCATAGAATCGGTGCTGGCAGCTCTGTGCTTTGCCTTGGCAGGGAGGGGAGGGAGACAAATATCTGCTGCTCAGCACTGACCAGGGCCAGCCCATGGCTGTGGTCATTGCACCATAGAATGCTGGGATGGTAGGGGCTGGAAAGGACCTCTGGAGAGGAGGTTCAATCCCCCTGCCAGAGCAGGCTCCCCTAGGGCAGGTCCCACAGGAAGGCATCCGGATGGCTCTGGGAGCTCTCCGGCAAGGGGCACTGCAGGGCCTCTCTGGGCAGCCTGCTGCAGGGCTCCAGCACCCTTCCAGCCAAGAGGTTTCTCCTCATGCTGAGGTGGAGCTTGCTGTGTCCCAGCCTGGATCCATTGCCCCTTGTCCTGTCCCAGGACACCATTACAGAGAGCCTGGCACCACCTTCTTGACAGCCACCTGGATGTTTCTCCAGGCCTGGCCCTTCCCAGCCTAAAGGAGTAAGGATCACAGAGTGTCTGTGGCTGGAAAAGACCTTTCAGGCCCAGGTCAGCCATGGCCTGACCCTGGCACTGTGCCACAGCTGAAGAGGGCCTTTGGTCAATAGTATTTTGCTGTGGGCTGAGGACCACAGAGAAGATTCCTCCAGCAGTGCCAGAGAGCAGCAGGGGGCTGCACAGTGCCCAGAGGGTGGGCACAGGCCGTGGTGAATTGTTCTGCCATCCCATAATCCCTGCAGCTGCCCTGGAAGCAGAATGCACAGCCAGCTCCTCCCCTCTGCTCCCTCCTCTCTCCCCGGGGCGGGTGGCAGCTGTTGGCTATCTTGGTTTGTGGGGGAGGGATGGGGAGGGATGGGATGGGATGGGATGGGATGGGATGGGATGGGATGGGATGGGATTCACCAGGTTGGAAGAGCCCTTTGAGATCATCAAGTCCAACCTATCACCCAGCACCATCTGATCAACCAAACCATAGCACCAAGTGCCTCATCCAGGCTCTTCCTGAACACCTCCAGGGATGGTGACTCCACCACCTCCCTGGGCAGCACATTCCCATGGCCAATCTCTCTTTCTATGAAGAACTTCGTCCTCACCTCCAGCCTAACCCTCCCCTGGCACAGCTTGAGACTGTGTCCTCTTGTTCTGGTGCTGGCTGCCTGGGAGAAGAGCCCAACCCCCACCTGGCTACAGCCTCCCTTCAGGCAGTTGTAGAGAGCAAGAAGGTCTCCCCTGAGCCTCCTCTCCTCCAGGCTAAGCAGCCCCAGCTCCCTCAGCCTCTCCTCGCAGGGCTGTGCTCCCCCCCAGCCCCAGCCCCGCCCGGTGCTGAGTGCGGGCAGCAGGGCTGGGATGAGAGTTGCGCTCCGGACCCCGTCCCTGCCGGCCGCTCTCTGACACCTCACCGCCCCCCCCCATGGCTGTCCCGATGCACATCCTGCACAGCACAGACTGCAGACAGCCAAGAGCTGCAGGACCGAACCCCGCGGCCCCCAGCGGCGCCGGCACCCCCCTGCCCCCGGCCAAAGCCCAACAGAACAATTCCTCAGCCTCACCGACCCTGCCCCGGCCCCACGGAGCCCCCTGCCCCCCGCGCCCCTCCCGCCCCCCAGCTCCGCACACGCCCCCGGCAGCCCCCCGCAGCCAGAGCCTTCCCCGCTCCGCTGCCGCCGCCCGCAGCGCTCCCCGGCCCCCTCAGCCCCTCCCGCCCCGCCGCAGCTCCCCAGCCGGCAGCTGCCGCTCGCCCGCCAGCACCTCCGGCACTTCTGCCGCGCTCCGGCCCCGCTGCCGCTCCCCGCGGGGCAGCAACAATGGCGGCCGCGGCCGGCAGCGGCAGCTCCTCGCTGTGCCTCGGCAGCCAGCAGGGGGAGGAGCTGCCGCGGTTCTGGTCGCTTCTGATTGGCTGCGGCCGCCCGCCCGTGGGCGGGACTTCTGTACCGGACTGCGAGCTGCTTCCGCTCCCCGTCACACGTGGCCGCAGCAGCCGGAGGGGCCGGGCCGGGGTCTCCCTCCCAGCGCTCTCTGCTCGGCAGCAGCCTGCCGGGGCCGGCGGCTCCCTGCCCGCTGAGCTCTTCCTCCTCCTCCTCCTCCTGCTCTGCTTCACTCTTGTCCCGGGACCCAGGTGGGGTGAGGGAGTCTGTGGGGCTGAGTTGGGGGTGGTGGGGTGGGGATGAGGGAATGGTCTGTGGGGGGCTGCGAGGGGTCGGGAGGGTCGCTTGGGTTGGGGAAGGGTTTGTGGGGCAGGGGTCGGTGGGGCTGGGGCGAGGAGAGCCTCTGCGGGGATCTAGGGGGAATCGGTGGGGTTTGGTTGGGGGCTTCTGCGGATATGCGGGGGGGGTCCGTGGGGTACAGGGTGGGGTCCGGGGGAGCTCTGCAAGCTTGGCGCTTGGGCCCTGTGCGGGTTGGGGGTGGGGTCGCTGTGATTGTGGGGACCTCTGTGTGGCTGTGGGGGTCTGCGGTGTTTGGCGGAGGGCTGTGGGGTAGGGCAGTGGGGTGGGGGGGTCGGTGGGGTTCCTTGTGCTGCTGAATCCCCCTGCTGGGGGCAGCTGCAGACCCCCTCTGGTTGCCGCTGTGTTGCAGCAGGAGCCATTGGTGCCCTGCAGGGGCTGGCCCTGGCCCCCCACCCCCTCGCCCCCCCCCGGCTCAGTGGTGCCCTGTGGGGGCTGCTGTGGCCAGCAGGGGTCGTGGGCAGCTTGGGGGCTGGGGTGCAGCAGAGGCTCCTCTGGGGGGTTGGAGCCTTTGTGCTAGCAGCTGCTGTGCTAAAGGGTTGCTCCCCACCCCTCCTCTGCAACCCTCTCCCTTGGCTGGAGCCCTCCAGCTCATCCCAGCCTTCAGCCCTTCCATTCTTGTGCTCCTGCTTCCAGCCCAGGTCCCTTAGAGGCTTCCTCAGCCACCACATTTATTTTCCCCTCCCAGGGCCACAGGACAGCAAAGACTGCAGGGACAGGGATGGGCTGGGAGTGAGGGAAGGGCCTGGGGGTGGTCAGGCAGGAATTAGGCCTTGTCCCCCCCAAAAGGGGAAGGGATCCAGTGCCCAGCTGGAAGCTGTGTGTGCAGGAAGTGCCAGAACCTGGCAGCCCTGCAGGGGACCAAAGGAGTGAATTGTGCTGCAGCTCTGCAGGTGGCAGCTGGGAGATGCACAGCAGCCCCTGGGCACTGTGCCCTCCCATCAGACCTCATCTTCCCCTTGGGGATGTGGGGTGGCAGCTCCAGGAGAGCTCCAGAGAGAAAGCTGAGAGAAAGGGGCAGGGAGAGAAGGCAACAAAAACCCCTTTCAGCTGAGGCTCTTTATGCTGCATGTGTGTGGGAGTGGTGCTGGAGCTGCCAGGGTTTGCCCAGGATCCAAGTGAGGGCTGAAGAGGTTTAGCAAGAAGCTGGGCAAGTCCCTTCCCCCTTCCCTGCATCTCCAGAGAGCAGGAACCTCCCTTGCTCTGTGTCCTCAGGGCTCCTCTGGTCTCCTCTTGGGGAGTGGGCACCACAGAGAGGGCCCTGCTGGCAGGGGGGGGCCTGCAGGGCAGAGCTGAGCACAGAGCTGGTGGGGTTGGGGGCTGTGGGCAGCAGCAGGGAGGAGATCTGGAGCCAGAGCAACAGCTCCTGGCAAATGCAGCTGCAGGCAGGGGGAAGAAGCTGCAGGCAGGGCCTGGGAGAGGCTGCCTGGAGGCAGCTCTCTTGTGGTGCTGCCCTGCAGCTGTGTGCTGGGCAGGGAGCTGAGCCTGCCCTTGTTGAGGCCTCCCATCTCCAGCAGCCCTTCCTCCCTGGCTGCTGTGCCTGTGCTGCTGGCCTTGGGGGCTGTACCCAGTAAGGTTCAGCTCTGCTGCATGGTCCTGGGCAGTGCTGAGCCATCCCTTGGAGTTCAGTCCTCTGCTCTGAGCCCTTTGCTTCTCTCTGGCAGGGGCTGGGTCCTTCTCTCTCCATCAGCCCTGCCCCTCTGGGCTGGGGAAGAGCAGAGTCTGCAGGGGGTCTGCAGAGTTTGCAGAGCTGCCTCTTGGAACAGCCCAGCAGGTAAAGAACCCAGACTAGGGGTCAACAGCAGGACCACAGCATTTCCCACTCCAGCCTTCCAGCTGCAGTGGCAGTGGAGGTGGGGGACACAGGGCCATGGGACAGCCAGGGCAGCAGGGCCATGGATGGGCTGGGAATGAGGGAAGGGCCTGGGAATGGTCAGGCAGGAATTAGGCCTTGTCCCTCCAAGAAGGGGAGAGGATCTAGGGCCCAGGTGGCAAATGTGTGTGCAGGGAATGGCAGAATCTGGCAGCATTTGAGGAGGTGAAAGGAGTGAATTGTGCTGCAGCTCTGCATGTGTCAGCTGGGAGACGAACAGCAGCCCCTGGGCACTGTGCCCTCCCATCCAACCTCATTTTCTCTTGGGGGTGTGGAGTGGCAGCTCCAGGAGAACTGCAAAGAGCAAGCTGAGAGAAATGGTCAGGGAGAGAAGGAAGCAAAACCCTTTCCAGGGAGTCTCTTTGGGCTGCAGGTGTGTGAAGGGTGCTGGAGGTGTGAGGTTTGGGCAGGAGGCAGAGACTCCTCCAGCATCCCAGTGAGGGCTGAAGAGGTTTAGCAAGAAGCTGCCCAAGTCTCTTTTCCTCTTTGCTGCATCTCCAGAGATCATGAAGCTCCCTTTGTGTGTGTCCTGAGGGCTGCTCTGATCTTCTCTTGGGGAGTGGGCAGCAGAGAGGTGTGTGCAGGGCGGAGCTGAGCACAGAGTAGGTGTGGTGGGGGCAGGGCCAGGGAGGAGAGGTGGGACCTGAGCAAGATCTCCTGTCAAATGCAGCTGCAGGCATCAGAGGCCTGGGCAGGCAGTGGGAGGTAGCTGCAGGGAAGGCCTGGGAGAGGCTGTGTGGAGGCAGCTGTGTTGTGGTGCTGGCCTGCAACTGTGTGCTGGGGGCTGTGTGCTGGGCAAGGAGCTGAGTCTGCACTTGTTGAGGCCTCCCATCTTGATCAGCCCTGGCTGTGTGCTGTGGCTGTGCTGCTGGGCTTGGGAGCTGCCCCCAGCAAGGCTGAGCTGTGCTGCCTGGTCCTGGGCAGTGCTGAGCCATCCCTTGCAGGTCAGTGCTCTCTGAGCCCTTTGCTTCTCTGTGGCAGGAGTTGTGTCCCTCTCTCTCCATCATCCCTGCCCCTGTGCGCTGGGAAAGAGCTGAGTTTGCAGATCTGCCCCTTGGAGCAGCCCAGCAGGTAAGAAACCCAGAGTGGGACAACAGCAGGACCCCAGCCCCCAGAATCCCAGAGTCCCAGGGCACCTCTCAGCCTCCTCCACCTCCTCCTACCCACCACATTTCACCCCTCCAGGGGCTCTGAGACACATCAGGTGTTGGAGTTTGGAAACTCCCTGGGTTTGTGAGGGTCAGGTGTGTGTCAGGAGGTGGTGTTTGGGGTTGGGATTTGGAGGGTGGTGGGAGAAGGTTGAAGGTGGTTTGGTCTTCATTGGTCAGTGCTGCAGCCTCCATTGCCTGAGCCAGGAGAGATCAAAGGACAGGGCCTGGGCAAGGAGCCACCCTGCCAATGCCCCCAGGCTCAAGGAGAGTGGGACAAGACCACTTGTAAGCCCCAGGGAAACTTCAGGGCACTGATCAGAGGAACCTGGGGTCTCAGCACAGGTATTAGAGGTCTGAGCCCACACTGTGACAAAAACTGAAGGTTTGAGTTCCCCTCTGCATTCTGTCCTCCAGCTGGGTGTTGGGAGGTGTTGGGAGTCAGGGACTGTCATGTCCCAGGAAGGATCTGAGTTTTTCTGATCCTGGGCTCAGGTGCTTCCATGGTCCAAATCTCAGTGCTGTGACCCCTTCCTGCTACAGTATGGCCTCACAGAAGGACCCAGACAAAAGCTGGGAGGAGAAGCAGCACCCAGAGATCAAGTTGGAGCAGCCAAAGCTCAGTTTGAAAGGAGAGGAGAAGGAGGAGAAAGAGGACAAGATGGAGGATGGTGATGCTGAGGAGAATGATGACTATGATGATGATGAGTATGAAGAGGAGGATAACCATGGGGATGAAGGTGATCAGGATGAGGGGGAAAAGGAATTTACAGGGGAGGATGAAGCCAGAGCAGGTCCATCTGTGCCACCCAAGCAGCTGAATCAGTGCCCTGAGTGTGGGCAGAGCTTCCCACCTGGCTCAGAGCAGGTGAAGCACCACTGCCCCCAGCCTGGCCCCCGGCCCTTCATCTGTGGTGACTGTGGTCAGAGCTTCAAACAGAGCACCACTCTCATCCAGCATTGCCGCACCCACAGCGGTGAGAGGCCATATAGCTGCGCTGAGTGTGGCAAGACCTTCACTCACAAGTCTGCCCTCACCCAGCACCGCAGTGTGCACAGCACTAAGTCCTTCACCTGCAGGGACTGTGGCAAGAGCTTCAAACACAGCTCCAGTCTCACCATCCACCGCCGCATCCACACTGGAGAGCATCTGTTCCCCTGTGCTGAGTGCGGCAAGAGCTTCACCACGAGCACTCTATATATCCGGCACCAACTCATCCACAGCGGTGAGAAGCCCTACAGCTGTGCCGACTGTGGCAAGAGCTTCACCGAGAGGGGTAACCTCAGCCTGCACCGTCGTGTGCACACTGGCAAGTCATTCAGCTGTGCTGAGTGCGGCAAGGCCTTCAGACATAGGAGCATGCTCATTCACCACCGTCGCACCCACACCGGTGAGAAGCATTTCACCTGTGTAGACTGTGGGAGGAGCTTCAGAGACAGGCGCCAGCTCATTGTTCACCGCCGCACCCACACCGGTGAGAGACCGTTCACCTGTGCTGACTGTGGCACGAGCTTCAGTCAAAGGGGCCATCTCATTGGTCACCATCGCACTCACACCGGTGAGAAACCTTTCACCTGTGCTGATTGTGGGAAGAGCTTCAGCCGCAGTGATCATCTCCTTGGTCACCGCCGCACCCACACAGTTGAGAAGCCGTTCACCTGTGCTGACTGTGGCAAGAGCTTCAGCCGCAGGGAACAACCGATTGTTCACCACCGCACCCACACCGGTGAGAAACCTTTCACCTGTGCTGACTGTGACAAGAGCTTCAGAGACAGGGGCTCTCTCATTGTTCACTGGCACACCCACACCGATGAGAGACCGTTCACCTGTGCTGACTGTGGCAAGAGGTTCAGCCGTAGTGATCATCTCATTTCTCACCGCCGCACCCACACTGGTGAGAAGCCGTACACCTGTGCTGACTGTGGCAAGAGCTTCAGCCACAGGCACAATCTCATTTCCCACCGCCGCACCCACACCGGTGAGAGGCCCTTCGCTTGTGCTGATTGCGGTAAAAGCTTCACCCAGAAGGGATCCCTCAACAAGCACCGCTGCACCCACAGCAGAGAGTAGCCTGCACTGTAGGGGGGGGCAGAAATCCACCTAGAATCTGTTGGGTAACCCTGACCCCTCTGAGAGAGCATTTCCAGCACCAAAATCATCCCTTTTTCCTTTGCAGTTCTCAGGGGCTGGGGACACCAGCAGCAGCAAACACCTCCTGCCCTTCTGAACACCAATTATTGCTAATGAGAACAATTACAGTGCTGAGTCGGCACAGCTGGCGCTCCCAGTGGAGCTGGGCAGGGCTTTGCCAGGGTCTGTCTGGCTCTTCCCCAATGCTTTGTGTCTCCCTGGGGTAAAAACCTCCCTGTACAGTAACCAATTGTGTCAATAAAACCTAAAAGTTACCCAAATCCTCTCTGTTTGTTTTTATTTCAGATATCCCTGCCTCAATGCCCAAATTTTAAGGGGATTTGCTCCCAAGGGATGGGGTGGAGCTGTGTGCCCAGTTCAGGGAGGGGAAAATGAGGTTCTCAGAGGAGTCTTGAGGGGCATCTCAGAGGCATTCTTCAGGGGCTTTCAGGTGATCTTAGGTGTTTGGGATTTGGATGGTCCTAGGACCGCCTTTTGGGATCTTTGGAGGGTGTAGGGGGAAGCTCATGGAGATCTTTGGAAAAACCCAGAAAGCTTCTGTTGGCTTTGTACGCTGGGGCTGGAACAGGTTGAAGAGCTGAGAAGAGGTTAAGCTGCCTGTTCCCCCCAAAACAGAAGGGAGGGAAACATAACACACAGAGGAACCAAAAAACCCTCTGCAGCAGCAGCCAGGAGTTCAACCCCTGCAGCTCTCCCCCTCATCAAAGAGCCAGCACCTGAGAGCCAGAACAGCAGCAACCAGAACAGGAAGCCTCTGATGTTGCCATCTGAACTTCAAGCCCTGTAGTACTTTGCTCCAGCCAGCACTGTCCCTGTGAAGGTGGCATGAGGCAGGGTGGTGTGGAGTAATGGCAGCAAATTTTCAGCTTAACCTTTGATATTCCCAAGCCCTCATTCTGTGCCATCTGCACCATGCCCAGCAGCAATCAGCAGCACACCTCAGGCACTGTCCATTCTCAGTTCACAGGAGGTGGCTTTGCAGGACCCAGAGGGCTGCTCACTGCAGGTGCTCTGCAGCTGCACTCTGTTCCAGCACAGTCTGGATCAGTCCATGCCCAGTCCAAATGCTACAAATGAGGGACGAGTTTCCTGAGCAAATCAGATCATCAGAATACAAAAGTACAGTGACCTCAGCCTGTGTGCAGAAAAGGCACAGTGGAAAGCAGCAGCAAGCAAGGCAAAAGCCCAAAGCAGGGAGCTGTTCCCCTATCCCTCCCTGTCCCACTGCCATCCCCGTGGAGCAGCCAACACCCAAAAAACCCCAGAACCCAGAAGCAGCAACTGGAACAGGGAGCCTCCCATGCTGCAACCTGAACTTCAAGCCCCAAATGAGTTCTAGAATTTAGAATGGAAACTGATTGGAACAGCAGTGGGGGAGGGGTTGGTCAGTGCCCAGCTGTAGCAGTTTGGGCACTGCACTGCTATAAGATCCAGCGCGGGGGCTGGCACTTGCTCTTTCTTTCCTCGCTGTCACCTGGTAACTGGGGGAGATGTCTCCCGGCCACGGGCCTGGCTAGGCCCAAGGCCATGGGGGGTGGGCAGTCTCAGATCTGGCCAGCTGAGACTAGCCTAGCAGTGGGTGGGGAAGAAGGAGCCCTGGGGGTCCTGGGTGTACCCTCAGGTGGGGATGGGATGTTCCTGGATTTGCTTTGGGATCTCTTTTGTCACTGCTCTTCTGGCTCTCTGTACACACTCATCACTTTCCATTTAACCTTTCCATCTCTTTTGCAATCCCTTTGAGTCATTATTTCTGCCCGTGGTGAGGAGGGGGTCTGCCTCAACCCATTACGTTTGGGCAAGCCAGGCAGGAGCCAAAAGCAAAGCTAACAGCTATGATGTCCTGCTTTTTATACCCTAGCTGGGCAGGGAGGGGGGGAGTGGAACAGACTCAGCTTCTCAGGGGAGAAACGCCCTGCAGGGAGGGTAAAGTACGCACAAGCCCTCCACCCTGCTTTGGGTGTTAAGCCACCACAGCAGTAAACCCTCAACCCAGGACAGTTTCAGCCTTACCTGAACCAAACTTCTCTAAAGCAAAGGTTTGGCTTCCTCACGAGCTGGGAACGTCAGGAAATCTTTCCCTGGTGCTGTGTTTAGAGCCCTGACAGCGCGGCACGGCTGTGCCCTGATCAGGAAATAGAGACCGGTGCCGACCGCCTGGCTGTGCCGCGGGGTTGCTGCTTCTCCCAGAGCACAAAGGTCCTGGAGCCTCCCAGGGGAAGCTTCAGAGGCTTTTGCCGCTGGCTCCACGCAGCGCAGCCCCCGGCAAAGGTTCCCCGCTCCGGGGGCTGCGGCGCTTCAGGACCGGCGGTGCGCAGGGGCCGCCATGGTTCCCTCCCGTGGCCATGGCTCACGCGGCAGTTGCCCCCACGCTCCGCGGCACCGCCCCCAGCCGGGCAGCAGTGGCAGTGTGCGGCGAGGCCTTCTGCAGCGCTGCTTCAAGGCCCGGGCGAGGCGGAGCGGAGCGGCACAGAGACGCACACAGGCATAGGCACCGACACCAGCGTGGGGGGCACTTGTGTACCAAACAGCTCCTGTTTACCATCTGCCCCAAAGAATGCTGCTCCAGTGAGCATCCCCTGCTGACACAATAATTAACCAAGGAGCTGATCCTTTGCCAAATAAGCACAAGCACACGCCCTAAACAGGGCAAACAAACATGTAGCCTGGGCCTTGTTTGCCACAGGGGTGCAAACATGCCCAGGCAGATTGTTTACCTGGACTCAGTGGTGCCAAGATTCCCCCCCCCACTGACTCCAGAAGGGAGGGGGGAAATAGGGGGGTTGAGTCACACACACAGAAGCATGTTCTGGTAATATTTGGGGCACAATCCTGGTCATAAGCACCATTCACTATGAGGGGCAGCTGATCCTGGCACAGGCTGCTTCTCTGACACAGCTGCCATGCCTGGGGCACTGTCTGTAGGTCCAGAGACCTTCTCTTGCCCCTGAGCCCTCTGCACAGAGATGAGAAGGGCTCGAGAGGCATGGGCCAGGCCCAAGCACATTGCAGTGATTTCTGTCTCTCAGGAACTCCCAGGCTGACAACAGACTTTGCCCAAACCTTTCCCCAGCTGGGGAGGATTTTGCACTTGCTCAGGGCTGAAATTCCAAAGCACCAGAGGTGACCACCAGCCTAAGAATTTGCCCCTTCCCTCCCCCACCCCCTGCCACTCCTCAGCACCCAGCATCTGGGCAGATCTCACAGTGGTTTCCTTGGGAGTGTCCTGTATTGCTCTGGATGAAACCAGAGCAAGCTGCCCAGCAGTGGACAGCACAGCTCTGAGCCATTGCCCTAAGCTAACACTCTGCACCATCAGCAGCACAAACAGGACTGCAGCTCATCAGCCCCCTGAAAGCAAATCCATCAACATAGTGAACACACCACAGGTAAGAAAACTTCAGTCAAACTCTGTGGACAAGTCTCAAGCCTTAATTGAATCCTCCCCTTCTCTCTTTTTGTTACCTCAATCCTCCCAAAATCTGTCCTCATTAAGGCAGCTGCTTTCCTGCCCCATGCTGGGCTCCAGAAAAGGAATGTACTGGCTTCAGCTGAACCAGCAGCTTAACCTCTCTGCCTCCCCCAACACAGAACTGAGAGGAAAAGAACACCACACAAAACCTCTTTGTGTTGATACAGAAACAAATGAGAGAAGAGTTTCCTGAGCAAATCAGATCATCAGAATACAAAAGTACAGTGACCTCAGCCTGTGTGCAGAAAAGCCACAGTGGAAAGCAGCAGCAAGCAGCAGCAAGCAAGGCAGAAGCCCAAAGCAGGGAGCTGCTCCCCTATCCCTCCCTGTCCCACTGCCATCCCAACAGAGCAGCCAGCACCCAAAAAATCCCAGGACCCAGAAGCAGCAACTGGCACAGGGAGCCTCCCATGCTGCACTTCAAGCCCCACAATTCTTTGCTCCAGCCAGCACTTTCATTTCTGAGGCTGGCATGGCTGCAGCATGGTCTGGATAACAGCAGCAGAGTCAACTCAACCCAGGACAATCAGGAGCCCCTCCAAGCAAAATGGAAAGAGCCTCTCAGCTTCTGTGAACAACTTCCACTGCTTTGAAGGCAGCTGGACTTGCCACATGGATGCATTAGCTGAGTGCCCAGAAGAGCCCAAGGGGGCAGTGGAAGGTGACTTCAGAAGGATCCTTGAAGATGAATCTCAGACAGACTTCATGATTTGTAGCTGGAACCTTGGTATTTCCTATCGGGGTCTCCTTTGGATTCAGAGCCCTGTGACAATTCACAGGGTCACAGGTGACAGGATGTTAGGGCCTGGGAGGGACCTCTGGAGATCTCTGAGTCCCCCTGCCAGAACAGAACCATAGAATCCAGTGCAGGTCTCACAGGAACACATCCAGACAGGGCTGGCAAGTCTCCAGAGGAGGAGACTCCACAACCTCTCACAGTATCACAGTATCACAGTATAACTAAGGTTGGAAGAGACCCCAAGGATCATCGAGTCCAACCTGTCTCCACAGACCTCATGAATAGACCATGGCACCAAGTGCCACGTCCAATCTCCCCTTGAACACCTCCAGGGACGGTGACTCCACCACCTCCCTGGGCAGCACATCCCAATGACGAACGACTCGCTCGGTGAAGAACTTTTTCCTCACCTCGAGTCTAAACCTCCCCTGGCACAGCTTGAGACTTTGTCCCCTTGTTCTGGTGCTGGTGGCCTGGGAGAACAAACAACCCCTTCCTGGCTACAACCACCCTTCAGGTAGTTGTAGAGGGCAATGAGGTCACCCCTGATCCTTCTCCAGGCTAAACAATCCCAGCTCCCTCAGCCTCTCCTCACAGGGCTGTGCTCAAGGCCTCTCCCCAGCCTTGTTGCCCTTCTCTGGACACATTCAAGTGTCTTGATGTCCTTCTTAAACTGAGGTGCCCAGAACTGGACACAGGACTCAAGGTGTGGCCTAAGTAGTGCTGAGCACAGGGCACAATGACCTCCCTGCTCCTGCTGGCCTCACTATTCCTAATTCAGGCCAGGATGCCATTGGCCCTCTTGGCCACCTGGGCACACTGCTGGCTCATGTCTAGACAGGTGTCAATCAGTACCCCCAGGTCCCTCTCGGTTTGGCAGCTCTCCAGCCACTCTGGCCCCAGCCTGTAGCTCTGCATGGGGTTGCCGTGGCCAAAGAGCAGCACCTGGCACTTGGACTTGTTCAGTGCCATCCTGTTGGACTCTGCGCATCTGTCCAGTCGGTCACGGTCCCTCTGCAGAGCCTTTCTACCCTCTAACTGACCAACATCTGCTCCCTACTTGGTGTCATCTGCAAACTGACTCAACCCCCTCATCCAGATCAACAATGAAGCAGCAGGTTCCAGTGCTCTGTCACCCTTACATTAAAGAAGTTCTTCCTCCTTCTGAAGTGGAACTTTCTGTGCTGCAGTTTCCATCCATTGCCTCTTGTCCTATCCTCAGGCACAAGTAGGCAGAGGCTGTCCCTGCCTCTTGCTTCCTGACCCCCAGCCCTCAGATATTGACAGACATTGATCAGATGCCCTCTCAGTCTTCTCCTCTCCAGATTAAACAGCCCCAGGCCTCTCAGCCTCTCCTCATCAGGCAGTGCTGCAGTCCCTTCAGCATCCTCACAACATCTGCAACAGATCCCTGTCCCTCTTGAACTGGGGAGCCCAGAGCTGGATGCAATATTCCAGGTGGGGCTTCACCAGGGCAGAGTAGAGGGGGAGGAGAACCTTCCTGGATCTGCTGGCCACACTCTTCCAAATGCACCCCAGGATCCCATTGGCCTTCTTGGCCACCAGGGCACATTGCTGTCCCATGCAGAACTTGCTGCCCACCAGAACTCCCAGGTCCTCCATGGGGCTGCTCTCTAACTATTTGTTCCCTTGAGTGCTGTAGGGTTCACATTGCTCTGGACATTGCATGGTGCAGATCACCTCCAGTGAATCTGAGGCTCCCCAGAAACTGCCAGTGGGTTCCTCTTAATCACATGGATCCTGTCCCAGCAGGCACTAGTGCAGGAGAAGGAACAGCAGACAGAAGAGAAGGAGAAAGGGAACTGAAAATCTCATCACCTGAATCTAGAAAGAAAGCCCTTGGTAGCAAATGTCCATTCTGGATGGACACAGAACACAACACAGAGAGCTGATGAGAGCAACTGCTGGGGGTGCACCAGCTGCCCTGAGAGCCCTAAGGAAGGGCTGGAGGGGGGAGGACATTCACTGGAATTCCAATACCTGATAATACCTCTTGGACATGCTGAGAATCACAGAATTATCAGGGTTGGAAGGGACCTCAAGGATCATCCAGCTCCAACCCCACTGCCATGGGCAGGGACACCTCACACCAGAGCAGGTTGCTCAGAGTTACATCCAGCCTGGCCTTAAAGACCTCTGGGATGAGACTTCCACCACCTCCCTGGGCAACCTGTGCCAGTGTCTCTCCATCCTCATGGGGAAGAATTTCTTCTTAATATCCAATCTGAATCTCCCCACTTCCAGTTTTGCTTCATCTCCCCCAGTCCTATCCCTACCCAACATCCTAAAAAGTCCCTCCCCAGCTTTCTTGTAGCCTCCTTCAGATACTGGAAGCCCACATGTTGTAGTTTGAGCTGGGTGCCCCCCTGGTGTGTTCACTTCCTGTGTCCAGAAGTCCAGCCCAGAGGGATGGACACAGGAAATTGTGTATTTCCTACCATAATTCTTTGCACCACTATAAGATCCAGTGCGGGGTCTAGCACGTTCTCTTTTCTTCCTCCTCCGCCAGCCGGTAACTGGGGGAGATGTCTCCTGGCTTTGGGCCTGGCTAGGCCCAAGGCCATGGGGGGATGGGCAGTCTCAGGCCTGGCCAGCTGAGACTTGCCCAGTAGAGGGAGGGGGAAGAAGGAGCCCTGAGGGTCTCGGGTGTACCCTCAGGTGGGAATGGGATGCCTCTGGGTTTGCTTTGGGATCTTTCTTTGTCACTGCGCTTTGGGTTCTCTGTAGCATTCACTGCTTTCTATTTAAACTTTCATCACGTTTGCAATCCATTTGTCTGAGTGTTTTATTCCTGCCCGTGGTGGGGAGAGAGGGGGCTGCCTCAACCCAGCACATTCTTGGTAGCAGAGGAAGGTTGTTGTGGGGAGGGGGTCTGCCTCTAAACCCACCACACCACAAGAAGGACTCCTTGGAGCCTTCTCTTCTCCAGACTGAATAGCCCCAACTCCCTCAGTCTGTCCTCATTGCAGAGCAGCTCCAGCCCTCTGCTCATCCTCGTGGCCCTTCTCTGGACACCTTCCAGCCCCTCCAGAGCCTTCTTGTAACAGATGCTCCAGAATTGGACACAGAGCTCCAGGTGGGGTCTCACCAGGGTGGAGCAGAGTGGGAGAATCACCTCCCTGCCCCTGCTGGCCACATTTCCCTTGCTGCAGCCCAGGACACAATTGGCTCTCTGGGCTGCAAGTGCACACTGGTGGCTCCTGTTGAGCTTGTGGATGAACACTTCCCTTAAGGATAATCCAGAATTAGAAGCACAGGATGGGGATGGAAGAGGCTCCTGATCCAAAGAAGAGCTATTCCAAATGTCTCCAGAGATGCAACCTAACTGATTAGCAAACATTGACTGCCTGAAGTCAAGGCACCTCTGTGGGAAAAACACTCAGGGTGTGCATCCAACTAGGCTGTCACCATCCCATAATAAGGAGCAAACACACAGGGAGGGCAGCACCAGGGGGAAAGGGAAAGTCTTGGAGATGTGGCAGAAAAGGCAGGGAAAGGTTACCCCTCAGCTGGTCAGGAATCTGTGCCCCTGGGGCAGTGTTCCCAAATATAACTGTGGCTGATCAGTGAGAGACTCCAAGTTGGGGCCAAGGAGATGTGAAATGGCAGAAATGAAACAATGCTGCAAAGGAAAGGGCCTCTGCTTGGCACAGCTTTGCCTGAGGGTTTCTGCCTTGCTCAGGAGAAAGTGAAGCAGAAAAGGCCATGGTGAAGATCTCTGCTCTTCCAGTCCTCTACAATAGGACTGCAGGTGCAGGATCAGCTTCCCAGGGAGGAGGGAAACAGGTTGCAGAAATAGCTGCTGAGGAGGGAATGGCTCCAGGCATGGTCTTTGCCTCAGAAGGAGGAGTGGGCATGGCACTGACCACAAGCTGTTGTGTTTCCATGGATCAGAGAGGAAGGACATTCACAGACATGGGTGAGAGATGGGAACAGAGCAGTATTGTGCAGGAAGGAGGAGCCAGCACAAGTTCTGCACCATGAGGGTAGTGGGACACAGGGACAGGTTGCCCAGGGAGGGGGTTGGGGTCCTATCCATGGAGATCTTCAAGGTGAGGCTTGACAGGGCTCTGGGCAACCTGATCTAGTTGAGGATGTCCCTGGGAAGGTTGGACAAGATAATCTTTGGAGGTCCCTTCTAGCCCAGCCCATTCTAGGATCAGTGAGATATGGAAACCAAGCATACAGATTCTGCGTGAAGTGTAAAAGAAAGACACCACCTGGGGCTTCTCAGAGCTCTGGGCCTGGCTATGGTTGTGGATTCCTTCCTTGGGCTTCAGTCTCAAGAAGTTGGTTGGAGCAATAACCCTGAGCTTGTTCACCTTTGTATGCATGGCTGTGATAGTTCAGGGCATGTGTGAGTGCTGGTCTGCTTCAGGGAGCAGAACAGGAGACAGCAAGGACTTCTCTGGGTAGAGCTGGGGCAAATGCCCTAAGCCTCTGTATTCTCCTAAGCTCCCATTTCAAGGACCAGGCCTAAGGCCTGTCTGGAGTTCATAGAGCAATACTGAGCAAGACTTTACTGAGGTTGTTTTCCCTATTCCAAATGCCCTGGGATGGAGCAAACCCTGCACACAGGGTAGAAGGCCAACTGCAGCTGGGCTGGGGCAGAAGTGTGGCCACCCAGACACGGGAGTTGTTCTCTCACCGCACTAAGCTGTTGGGGCCACATCTGGCTGCTTGGTGTCTGGATGTGGGGTTCTGCAGTCTGATGGAGAAGGGAGGAACTGGGGAGGCAGCAGAGGGGATCTCCCAGGATGGAGGTTGACATCTCTGTGGAGAGGCTGAGAGACCTGGGCTGCTTCAGCCTGCTGAATGGAGGCTCAGGACACTGCCAGAGCAGTGTGCACATGGCTGAAGGGTGGTTTCAGAGGGGATGGAGCTCTTCTGGGGAGTGGGAAGAGACCAAAACCTCCACAAAGTGCAGCTTGAAGGTTCAGAGTGAAAATGAGGCCAAAGAAATGTCCCTGAAAGGCCAGAGCTGCTATGCATGAGGCCATTCAGAGGGGTCAGGAAATGGCAGGTAGAACTGAGACAGCTCAGGGAAGGGTTGGAAATGTCAGGGTGTGGTGGTTTGAAAGGAAAGGCTCTGCTTTCCCTCCCCCACTGAGAAAGAAACCACGGCTAAAACCCAGTAGGAGAAATGAGAGCATATTTTACAAGGAAACAGATTATATGTAACACAACAAATACAGGTATTTTACAATATATACAGGAATATACAGCAAATGAACTCAACCGGAAACCAGACCCCCGACACAGGGGGCTTCCCCCTGTGCCCCCTTCACCCCCCTACCTCCCTTCTCCCCCAAAAGAGGTAGAAAATAGATAGGGATGATTAACAGGGCAGGAACGAAAGAGAGGCCTGTTATAGGAGTGAGATAGTTAGTTCTTACCTCTTGGCAAGAAGCCCAGAAGCAGTCCAGCTGAAAGGGACAGCGAAGAAAGGAAGACTGAGAGAAAGTCCCAGCTCCCCTGGGTCTAACAATCTCACCTCCCACCTTACTTGGCCAATGAAATTTGTTTAGAATACCAAAATATTTCATAAACATTTAGCCAGTGTGCCCCTTCCTTAAAGACACAGCCTCAAACGGTCACACAGGGGGAGAGCTGGCTGGGGAAGCAAGATTGGTGTCAGCAGCCTGAAAGGAAAGAGCTGCAGGCATGGGACAGTGTAGGACAGGCTGCAGTAGGGATGGCCAAGGGCTCTGGCAAGGCTGAGAGGCCCAACAGGACCAAGGTCTTTGTGTCCTTGGCTCTGGCACTTGCCTCTGCAAACAAGGCCTGTGAGGAGGAACTTTGCTTTGAGGCTTTGAGGTTCTTCTATTGCAAGGGCAGTGGTCAGGGCTTGGCCTTTCTGCTTCACAGACCAAAGGCAAGTTTTTCTCCCCTCTACTTTGCCTTTGTCTCCCTGCAATCCTGGCCTCTAACAAGCTGCTTTAACGAGTCCCTGGGGAGCCTTTGTCAGTGACAAGCCTCAGTGAGGCCAATCAGTGCTTCAAGGTACTTTGGAGTTTGCTTCTGCCTTGGACTTCTGGAGAGGCTTCTTGGCAGTACCTTGGCAGAGTCTCCTGGCAGTACCTGAGGATGATGTAATCAGCCCCAAATACTCCATGGGGCTCATTAAATACTGCTGAACCTCTAATTCTTGCCAAGGTTTCTGCAGCTAATTGGAGAGGTTATTATTACACAAAGCATCAGATAGAAATGATTTCACAGGGTGAATCAGATCCCTGAGCCACAGGTGAGGGACAGGATCTACCATGCCAGGGGCTGGGGGTCAGGGCATCCCTGGATGCTTTCAGAAGCAATAAACTCTGTCTTCTCCTGCAGAGCAGTTCTGATGTCACTCAGTGCAGGCCCAGCCTGGCTGCTGGGGTTCTGGATGCTGCTGGGGCTGTTCCCCTTGTGAGAATGTTGTTCCCCCACAAATGTCTTTCTTCAGAGCATTTCTGCTTCAGTGTTGTCCTGTCTGCTGTGACCCAGAAGCTGCAGACATGCGGAGCTGTGCTCCCTGTGATACTGTGATACTGAATACTGTGATACTGAATACTGTGTGTTCAACACAATAAAGGACCTTGCCGGGAGTTGTTTCTCTGAGTTCCTTCCATGCTGGATACCCTGACCCCCTTCTAGTTTAGACTCAGTCCAAACATGTTTCCTTTAACCTCTCCCAGTACAGATGTGGCTTCATCCTAATACAAACTGGATCATACTGTCCTTTAGCACTTCAGCCTGGGTCTCATCCCAGCACAGAATGTATCCCCTGTCTCCCTTCCTAGTACTGAATGCATCCATTCCAGTACAAACTGCACACCGTCATGCCTTGTCTCAATAATAACTGGATCCTCTTCTGCCCTCCCAGTACATCCTGGACCCTTTTCAGTACAAAGTGGATTCCCTGGGCACATTCCAGTACAGTCTGGTCCCCACATAGTACAATTGGGAACCATTTAACACATCCCTGTACAGACCTGGGCACATCTCAGTACAAACTGCATCTCCTCAACCCCTCCCAGCTCAGTCGTGGTCTTACCCCAGGACAACCTGCATCACTTTGCCATCTCCCATCTCCCATACAGTTTCCTGTGCCAGGACAAAGTTCATCCCTTGGACCCCTTCCCAGCCCCAGCTGCACCCAGCACAGCACAAAGTGGATATCCTGATCCCAGTGCAGCTGTGGCCTGATCCTGGTCCAAATGGGATCCCATTGCCATCTCCCAGCACAGTCTGAGTCTCATCCCAGTACAAAGTGCATCTCCTGAAACCCTGATTCCATCCCAGCACAGACCAGGGCCCATCCCTGTGTGGGGAATATATTAGTTATTTGTGTTAAAAGTATAAAATTCAGAGTGCACCAATATTAAGCCTCAGAAGTTTGCAAGTTTTGAGGATGAAGGGAAAGCTGCATATTTTACAGACTTGAACAGAGACTGTGTGTTTGGCTAATTGGAGACACCAAGGCTAAGGAGAAGTTGTATTAAGATAAACACCAGGACTGGGAATTTGTTTTCGTTAGATAAGAAGCCTGGACAACTGAGCCTCGGGAAGACCCTTACCACGCAGAGAGCTCATGAGCAGGGATTTGCCCACCTATTCTGAGAACTCATTATCATATACCTGCCTTCTAATTAGCATAAGTTCATTTATGTAGATGATGTAGCTATATAAGAGAAAGCAAGCTATTGTAAAAGTGCTGTGGGGGTGAAGTTTGGTACCCTTGCAAGCCCAGTGCACTGCTTTGCTTGCTTTTATTGAATACATACATAGAATACATAGAATACATACATAGAATACACCAGGTTGGAAGAGACCTTCAAGATCATTGCGTCCAACCCATCAACCAATCCAACACCACCCAAACAACTAACCCACGGCACCAAGCACCCCATCAAGTCTTCTCCTGAAAACCCCAGTGATGGCGACTCCACCACCTCCCCAGGCAGCCCATTCCAATGGCTTTTATTGCCTTTTTATGCTCTTCTATTGCCAATAAAATTGTTACCAGAAACCTTTACCTGGAGTCATCTATAACACCTGCAAACTTATCCCCTGATGCCATCCCAGTTCAGACTAGGGCCCCCTCCAGCTACAAATGGAACCTCTCTGAGCTCTCCCAGTACAGTTTTGGGCCTTGGTCCAAAACAAGCTGAATCCTCTGGTCCCCTCCCAGAGCAGACATGGCCTCATTCTAGCACAAACTGCATCATCTTGCTCCATCCCTGTATACTCTGGGTCCCATCCCAGTACAATGTAGATTCCCTGGTGCCTTCCCTGTATCTACTGCATCCTTCCACATGTTAACTGTGTATTCTGATTCCAACCCAGTACTGACTGGGCCCTGTCCAGGTACAAACTGGTCTCCCAATCCCATCCCAGTATAGTCCAAGGCCTGTCCCAGAAACTGTGGCAATGGTAGCAATAAGCAGTGTGAGCAATCTGGCAGTAGAAGCTTAGAGCCTGACATGGTGGTAGGCCATGCCCAGCATAAGTGCAGAAGTAGCTAGCAGTGTAGCAAAACAGTGCAGTGCCTGCAGCATGTAAGTAAAGCAGGGCACTGGTAGCTATAAACACAGAGAGTTATCTTGGAATAAGAGTATGCATATATTGATCAACAACCTCATGTGATATTAGTTTAACCAATGGTGTATAACAGTAGGACATATGGACAGTTGTGGAGAACCAAGAAACTTATGTGAATTGTGCTCTGTGAGTCTATATAAGCTGTAGAGGTTCCTTAATTAATCTGAACAATACTTAGATCATATTGGTTGTCCGTATTGATTCTGTACTCCATCATCAACACCTGCCACCTGAACTCGTGGATAGGAACCTCGGACTACGATGCTGCTCAACCCAGCATAGGAGGTACGCTCCGAGAGGGGACGGAAAGCCGGTCAGATCAGCACTGCTCTGGCGGTGGAGAAATAAGCAGTGTGTGGTAAGAGAAGGAAGAGAATCTCACCAGGATCCGATGAGCGGACAGGGAGGAAATGGGGGTAGAACTCAGTAAAGAAGAAGAGGCTGTGCTAAAAGTCCTCCAAAGTATCCTCTCCATGAGAGGTATTACTTACGATTCTGGGATTTTAAAAGGGCTATTAGCCTGGGCCCGGGATCAAGGTCTTATCCCCACAGGAAAAGAAGCTTTCACTTCCGAAGCCTGGGACAGAATTGGAGCCCGGCTGTGGGATGAGGTGTCTAAAGGCTTAAAAGGAGCTTTTCCCTATAGCACCCTGTGGCACATTGTCACATACACTGCAATCTATGAAAGCAGAAAAGTCTACTCTCAATTCAGCTGCTGCGGCGTTGGTTCTAACCGACATCAAAAAGGGAGATTCGGAAGGCTCCGCACCCTCAACCCTCCACCACTGCCCCCCCCCCCACACATCGTCTGCCGCTCCGTCAGCATCCTTGTCACAATTTCAGTTACCCACTATTCCTCCTTCTACATGAATCGGAGGTCTCCAACCTGGTGGCCCTGGCGGTCATCCCCATGCCAGTGGCCCTGGTGGCAGCCCTGGCAGCAGCCATGGCAGCAGCCCCAGACGGTGGCCGTCTCCATAGCGGCAGCCCCGGCGGTGGCCATGGCAGCGGCCCTAGCAGCCCCAGCAGCCCCAGCAGCTCTGGCTCCGCTACCCTCCCTGCCTCTTAAATCCCAGACATTATCAGCAGAGGATATCACTGCAACAGGGAATACAATCAAATTCCGAAGGGACGGTAGTGTAAGGGATCGGGAGGTGGGAGAACAGGGAACCGATCCGGTGCTGCGTCAGTAGAGAGGTATCATGAAAGACATCTGGATGATTCAGATTACTGGGCCATCAATTAATAAGGCAGACCCCACCCAATGATATCAATGGATAACCTTGCCTCAAGGCATGCAGAATTCTCCTACCCTGTGCCAAATGTATGTGGCTTGGGCTTTGTCCCCATTTAGACAGACTCAACGTGACTTCTGCATCTATCATTATATGAATGATATTCTAACTGCAGGAAAAAAGTTAGATCCTGAGACAATACTCTCTGAGCTTCAACCCATGTTAGAAAGCAGAGGGTTGAAAATAACACCACATCAGACCTTGCAACTTCTTGATAAATGGCGAATCGCTAACAATGCCGCGGAAGCCACGCCTCGGCAGTCAGCAGACCCTTTTACGCGGTGTCACTGCTGACCAACTCGTTGGAGCAGGACCTTTTGCTAGATCAGATCAGCAAATGCAACTTCCTGATGAGGCTTTACAATTAAGTCAGGATTTAGCGATCAAAGCATGGTCGAGAATCCAGGATGATCAATCTGATCCTGCACTTCTTACTACTTGTCAGGGTCCAACAGGGCCATTTGGTTCCTTTGTCGATACCTTACATACAGCATTCAATACTAATCCAGATTTGACTCATGATATGATGGTAAAAATGCTGGATGTTCTGGCATTTGACAATGTTAACAACAAAATTAAACAGGTTCTCAGCATTTTACCAAGGGGTGCCCCTACCTCACGACTGCTGGACATGACAGAACAAATGAGGCACC
This sequence comes from Dryobates pubescens, assembly GCF_014839835.1. Taxonomy (NCBI): domain Eukaryota; kingdom Metazoa; phylum Chordata; class Aves; order Piciformes; family Picidae; genus Dryobates; species Dryobates pubescens. The sequence continues at coordinate 1,313,521 of NC_071654.1, read as the reverse complement.
GACAAACAGCAACATATCTAGCCACAGCCATAGAAGCGGTCGTGAAACCACCAGTATGACCACCGCACAAGGGAAACAACCTGGGTGGAAAACATGGTGCTTCTGGAAACCTAGGTATCTTAAATCAAATTGCCTGACTGCTGGACAGACTCAGAAGTGCTGTGCTCACTGTCACAGACCTAATCATTTTACTCCTGATTGTCGTAGGCAGGGAAACTGCTCCCGCAGCGCGAGTTCACCCTGCATGACGACACCAAACCAGGGTGCTTGGACTGCCCCACCCCACAGCCACCTCTGGCAGCGTGGAGCGGACCTGGCAACAGCAGTGGATGTCACTCTTGAGTCCACAAATGTTGTTGTCTAGTCCAGTAGGCACAGTCTGGGTCACAGACCCTGTGCTCTGTTAATCGGCAGATTGTCTAGCTCTAGACAGGGCATCCTTATAATTCCTGGTTCAATAGATTCTGATTATGACTGGGCTATGAGAATTATGCTCTATACCATTACCCCTCCTGTTAACACTCCCATTGGGACCAAACTTGCTCAGCTAATACCATTTGAGTCCTGAGTGCCTAAAACTTCTAACAGGATCCGAGGGCGAGAAGGCTTTGGTTCCACCAGTATGCCTGATATCTCATTGGCCCTAGAAATCCAAAAGGGAAAACTAGAACAGATTGTAACTGTCAGACACCCTTGTGGCCAAACTATACAATTTTCAATGATTGTGGATACTGGAGACCATGTCACTATTATACCTCACCACAAATGGAATGGTCAGTGGCCATTGCTGATGGCAAATTCTGGAGTCATGGCTTTAAAAGGTATTGAAACAACCTGGGTCAGCAAAGAGCCAGTGCAATTAGCTTTTAAAAATGGCAAATCAATTACTGTGAGACCGTCCCTGTTAACCCTTCCAGTTCCTCTATTGGGCTGAGATGCCTTAAGTTAGCTAGGAGCAAAACTCATTTCTGTTCCTTTTCTGTAGCAGCTACTAGTCAGCAACCCACCCTCAAATTAAACCCTCAAATTCCAGTATGGGTAGAACAGTGGTCACTCAAGACAAGATAGGCTGCAAGTTGTTAAGACCCTAGAGCAGAAAAAATTGGAATTAGGGCACACCTCGCTAACTACCACTCCCCACCACTTGCTCCCCCGCCTGCCCCTCCCTTTTCTGGTAAGACACTAGTCTACCAAAGCTCTGCTCTGGTTTAAAGCTACAGTGCTAATTTCATCACTTCTGATTATAATGTCCTTAAGAGAGTTATTATTTAGAGTTTTGCTAAGTTTTCCTAGTAATAGTAAGCATTTGGTATTTACAGGTACTTAGTACCTAGTAATTGCAGTAAGGTGTAAGTACTTAGTAATGAGTTCACCTTGTAAGATTTTCTTTTGGTTCGAACCCTCTTAGTTGTGTGCCTCGGCATTGCAAAGGAGCTCCAGGTAATATAGTTAAGGTTTGTAGCAAATAGGAATTCATTTTAAAAAGTATTCCTTAGCTAATATAACATCTTTCTATTTCTTTCTTAGACATTGACTAGACAAAAATAGAAAATACAAAAAACCCCAAAAAAGTAAAAAAACCCACACACACAAAAATTAAAAAAAACATAACAAAACAAAAAATTACAACTTAGATACAAAAAATACAATAAAAAACAAAATTTAAAAATTTAGATACAAAAAATAAAGTACAAAATAACAAAATAATAGCTAATAATAATAAGTTAAACAAAGAAAATAAAAAATTAAAATATAAACAACTCAACAAAATAATAATAAAAACCAACAACAATTTAAAAACAAACCCCAAAACATAAGGATTACTACCAAAAATAACTAGTAACAAAACCCATAAGGATTATTAGCAAAAAATAAAGGATTATTAAGATTGGGACTACCAGATTAAAACAAAAAAATATTAACAAAAATATTAACATGAAAACTAGAGGAAACAAAAAAGGTTAAAAAATAAAAAGTAAAAAAAATAAAAATAAAATAAAAACAATTTAAAATAATGAAAAACTAAAAAAATTTTTAAATTTAAAAATTAGGTTAATTTTTTAAAAATAAAAATCATGAAAAATCATAAAAATAACAATAAATTAAATTTTTAAAATAATTAAAATAAATTTTAAAATTTTAATTAAAAATTACATTAAAAAAATAGAAATGGTATAAAATTTAATTTTTAAAAAATGTAAAAATAAGGAAAAAATAATATTAAAATTAGATTAAAAATTTTTAAATAATCAAAATTAAATTTTTAAAAAGTTAACATAAAAATAAATTTAAAATTTGTATTAAAAATAAAAATTTAATTAAAAAAATAAAGAAATACTAAAAAATTAAAATAATTTAAATAAATAATTAAAATTTAAAAAAAATAAAATTAGTTTTAAAATATATAAAGAAAAAATAACCAAAAAAAAGGAGTATATTTTATAGCTAAGGGTTTTAGTGATACCAGCAAGAGATAACTAACTGCTTGTCAACTGCAATCCTCGCAATAAACAACAGCAGAAGAATCAAGAATCTGAAGGAACAGCATTCCCCATGCAGTCGAACATCGATCACAGTGACTGTTATGATAATCTGAGACCAAAAGCATCAATCAGAAGAATGTACCAAAAAACCCCATCTGAACTGGGACTGAATGCTATGATTGTCTGATTGTTGTCTGATTGTTGAAAATGTTCATACGGGTTTCTGTGTCACCTCAGCAGCTTGCCATAATTTTAATCAGTTAAAGGGAAAGTCAAAATTAATTTTAACCCAACATGCATTCTCATCTTAGGTTAAAACCAACAACAACAAAACAAAGGGGGTGGTGGAATTTAGGTATGTGTGGAGTGAGAAACGTTCAGTTCTCCCCCCCACCCCAAACCCACAGCTAACTCAGTCAGAGAAGCAAAATGGAAGGGCTTTATTTACAAGCAGAATGAACTGCAATGACCATATACAGAGCATACAGTATTTACAGTATGTACAAAAATATACAGGAAAGAATGTAACACAGAAACACTGCCCCCCGCCCTATAGAGGAGGGTCCCCCCCCAAAACCCCTGTTCCCCTTCCTCCCTTTTTTCCAAAAAGGGTTAGAGAGAAAAGTAATTATTAAGGGAAATTCTGTTAGTTCCAAGTGTATGCTAAGGGAAGAAAAGAATTAGTTTCTTATCTCATTAATCCAAGGTCAGCACCAAGCACAGAAGAAAGAAAAACAGCTGTCCAGACCGAGACTGAAACAGACTCAGACTGACTGCACAGAGCAAAACCTTAAAGTTACATTCAACTGATCTACCAATGAAATTCGGTTAGAATTATCTTTGTTTTCCTTTTTACACCCAAACATTCAGCCAGAGTGTTCAGTAACTGTCTCTTCTGAAAGGCATAGCCTAAAACTGTCACAGGGAGGCAGGTGGCAAAGGCTTTGTGACGTCCCTGCTGAGAGGGGATCCTCAGCACAGCCCTGAAGCTCTGCACACAGGACACCACCATGAACACAAAACAGACAAAACTGAGCAGACACCAACTTGCTTAAGGCCCAGGGGAAAGCTCCTGGCAGCAAGCACCTTGTAGCTGTTGTCTCTGCCAGGCCATCTGCCGCTGCAGAAGAGCTTGGCTCCACCACCTCTCCAGGCAGGTGCTGTCTGCCTTGAGACTGCCCTGTGCCTGCCCTTCATCAGGCCAGAGAGGCCCAGCTGCCTCCAGCTTGGCACACAGCTCCTGTGCTGTGGGCCCTAAGCCCTTCATGAGAGAATTTCTCTGCACTTCTCCAGGTTCTCCCCCCTCTTTTAGAAATGGGAACCTCACCACCTGATGTGGCTTCCATCATGACTCCCATGTCCCCCTCCCAGGGACACTGTCCAGCTGGTCACATCACAGCCTGTCCAGAGGCATGAGGTTGTTCTGCCCCAGTGCAGACCTTGCCTGCCTTGGCCTTGTCAAACTTCAGGAGGCCTTTGATGGCCAAATCCACTCACGTGTGGAGGTCCCTGTGGACTGGCATCCCAGCATGACAGCATTTAAGGTTAGAGGGCCAGTGCCTCAAATAAGTTAACAGTGTGGGGGAGTGCAGGAACCTACAGGCATAGAATGGAAACTGTTCCATGGAGTTGCCACCCAAGGGGGTAAATACCACAGGAACCTCAGCAATGCCATCAGAAGGTACAACCCCAGAAGTGCAAGGCCAGGAGGGTCAGAGGTTCTTTGGGGAGTGTATTACAACAGTAACAGAGAAGATCTTGAGTGAAGCAAAGGATGTGGTGAGTGCTGGCTGGGATAACCTGTGAGAAAGCTCTGCACTTGATGTGAATGAGTGCTGTGATCAGGGCGAGTTCCAGAGCTTTCCCTAACTGGAAGCTATGAAGTGCAAGGGAGGACAGCAGCAGTGAGGCTGGAAGGGACTTCAGGAGGTGTCTCAACCAACCTCCAGCTCTAACTATGATCACAGATTCCTCAGGGTTTGAGCCAAACAGGTAGTGGTCACTTCCTGGGGCAGAGCTCCTGCACACTCTCTGAAAAACAGCTTCCAGGGTTTGATTATCCTCATGTTGGAAAACTTCCTCTCTCTGTGTAGCCTGAACCTTATCAGTTTCAGACCATTGTCTATTGTCCAAGTGTCCTGAACGATGGACAAGAGCCTGACACATTCTTCCCAGGATCAGAGCCCAGCAACCTCTGTTGAGAGACTACCTCTTAACCTCTGCACACAGAACTGCCCTGCAGCTTCAGAGAAAGCTGTCAGGAAGGAGCTCAGAAAAACAAACCTTGAAGAGTCCTTGATTGTGCTGAAAACACAGGGAAGAGTGCTCCTCATGTCTGCAATTTCTGGGTCACAGCAGACAGAGCAGTGCTGAATCAGAAATGGACTGGAGAAAAACATTGGACTGCAAGTAGGTGCAGTCTGCAATGGGAGGGGGTTGGGGTGTGAAGGCATGAGGAGACCTCCTGTTCTGATGACAGTGCTGCTCTGGAGCACAGCTCTGTCCCACAAGCAGCCCTGGACTCTCCCTGCCTGCAGTCCCAGCACTGCCACACAGCAGCACAGTGCCCAAGCTGCCAGAGCACTCAGGCCTTGCCACAGCAGAGAGGCTCAGCAGGAGGGGGCGGATGGGAAGAAAGAGCAGCTGAGAACAGCCCAAGCTCTGGGGCTGCCTGGCACTGCTGCTGTGCTGGGACTCTGCCCCTCCAGCTCTGCACACAGGCACTGCCCTGCAGCTCCCCAGAAGCCTTGGAGGAAGGAAATCAGAGAAACAACTCCCTGCAAGTTCCTTTATTCTGCTGAGCACACATGGGGAGCACAGCTCCTCCTGTCTGCAGCCTCTGGGTCACACCAGACAGGACAACACTGAAGCAGAAATGGTCTGAAGAAAGACATTTGTGTGGGAACAACATTCTCACAAGGGGAACAGCACCAGCAGCAGCCAGAACTCCAGCAGCCAGGCTGGGCCTGCACTGAGTGACACCAGAACTGCTCTGCAGGAGAAGACAAAGAGTTTATTGCTTCTGAAAGCATCCAGGGATCAGTTTGCTCAGGGCAGCCTTCAGCTCCTGGTTCCTCAGGCTGTAGATGAGAGGGTTTACTACTGGAGGCACCACTGCATACAGAACTGACACCACCAGGTCCCGGGATGGGGAAGAGATGGAGGAGGGCTTCAGGTTGGCAAAGAATGTAGTGCTGAGAAATAGGGAGACCACAGCCAGGTGAGGGAGGCAGGTGGCAAAGGCTTTGTGGCATCCCTGCTGAGAGGGGATCCTCAGCACTGCCCTGAAGATCTGTACATAGGACACCACAATGAACACAAAACAGACAAAGACTAAACAGACACTGGCCACAAGAAGCCAGAGTTCTCTGAGGTAGGATGTGGAGCAGGAGAGCTTGAGGATCTGGGGGATTTCACAGAAGAACTGGTCCACAGCATTGCCCTGGCAGAGGGGCAGGGAAAATGTATTGGCTGTGTGCAGCAGAGCATAGATAAAGCCAGAAGCCCAGGCAGCTGCTGCCAGGTGGAGACAAACTCTGCTGCCCAGGAGGGTCTCATAGTGCAGGGGTCTGCAGATGGCAACGTAGCGATCGTAGGACATGGTGGTGAGGAGAAAATACTCTGATGAAAACAAAAAGAGGATAAAAAAGACTTGTGCAGCACATCCTGCATAGGAGATGTCCCTGGAGTCCCTCAGGGTATTGGCCATGGATTTGGGCACAGTGGTGGAGATGGCACCCAAGTCAAGGAGGGCGAGGTTGAGGAGGAAGAAGTACATGGGGGTGTGGAGGTGGTGGTCCCAGGCTATGGTGGTGATGATGAGGCCATTGCCCAGCAGGGCTGCCAGGTAGATGGCCAGGAAGAGGCAGAAGTGCAGGAGCTGCAGCTGCCTTGTGCCTGGGAATGGCAGGAGGAGGAAGTGGGTGATGGAGCTGCTGTTGGCCATCTGCTGCCTCTGGCCATGGAGACCTGTCCAAGGAGGGAAAGGCAGTGACAAGTTAGGGCACACTTCTCTCAGCCTCATTGTAACCCCTGTCCCTGAGCTGCATGAGGAATGGATCAGCTCAGTCCCATCACTACCAACCCAATGGCAGAATTCATGACGACTTCAAATGCAGCAGGGACCCAGAATTGCCATGAAGATTCCTCTGATATTAGAGCAGAAAGTGACCAACAGCCCAATCCCAGAGACTTGGAGTCCCATGGAGAGGTGGAGAAACAGGGAGCAGGCCTGCAGTGCTGCAGAGACAGTGAAGGGAAGAGAGAAAGGCAGAGGGGCTGGGGGTGAAGCCTTCTCCTTCCCCAGCTCTGCTCACTGCTGCTCACAGGATGGAACTGAAGGGCTTTGGTCCTCCTGCTGTGTGCACACTTCAGGAGCCTTCGGCTGAGCATCAGCTGCCGAGATGGAGATGCCTTCAGGAGCTACAGCTGCAGTGTCTTGCACCCACAGCCTCACCATGTGTGTGACTGCAGTGACTTCTCCTCCAGTGAGCTCTGAGTCATCCTCCCATTCCTGGAAACCTCACAGGTCTTTCTGCCTTCCTCATCTCCCTGAGATCCTCTGGCAGTGTCCTCAGCCCTGCTGTGCTGTGCAGAGGAGTTGCTCCTGGCCAGAGCTGTCTCCTGCAGTGCTGCCTGCTTGCGAGAAGCAACCTTCAGCCCAGGAGCCTGGCCCAGCACAGCAGCACAGGACCAGCCCAAGGCATTTAAAGGAGCCCTCTGGTGGCTTTGGTGCCAAGTCCATGAACCTCAGAGACTGAGAAGCTGATGAAACCTCTCCAGAAGTCAAAGTCTGATTCAAACTCTGAAGTTTCTTCTACTCTTAATGGGTCCCAATGAAGCATACTGGGAAAGGGTCCCCAGGGTCTGGTTAGAGCAGAAGGAGACAGTGGATGCAAGGGAAACGTCACTGGAGGCACTGAAGCATCTCCAGGCTGTGGGGAGTGCAGAGAACTGAGGTCATGCTGACAGGTCAGGATAAGCAGCTCAAGGTGGCTCTGCTACTGAGTAAACCTGGAGAGGTTTCATTGATGCAATGGACCAAGCCCTGATCCCCAGCCCCTGGCAAGGCAGATCCTGTCCCTCACCTGTGGCTCTGGGCTCTGATTCTCCCTGTGATAACATTTTTATCAGATGCTTTGTGTAATAATAACCTCTCCAATTATCTGCAGAAACCTTGGCTGGAATTAGAGGATAAGTTGTGGCTCAGCAGTATTTAATGAGCCCCATAGAGTATTTGGGGCTGATTACATCATCCTTAGGTACTGCCAGGAGACTCTGCCAAGGTACTGTCAAGAAGCCTCTCAACAAGTCCAAGGCAGAAGCAAACTCCAAAGTACCTTGAAGCACTGATTGGCCTCACTGAGGCTTGTTACTGCCAAAGGCTCCCCAGGGACTCGTTAGAGCAGCTTGTTAGAGGCCAGGATTGCAGGGAGACAAAGGCGAAGTACAGGGCAGAAAACTTTGCCTTTGGTCTAGGAAGCAGAAAGGCCAAGCCCTGACCACTGCCCTTGGAATACAAGAACCTCAAAGCCTCAAAGCCAAGTTTCTCCTCACAGGCCTTGGTGGCAGAGGCAAGTGCCAGAGGCAAGGGGACAAAGGCCTTGGTCCTGTTGGGCCTCTCAGCCTTGCCAGAGCCCTTGGCCATCCCTACTGCAGCCTCTCCTACACTGTCCCATGCCTGTTTCTCTTTCCCTTCAGGCTGCTGACACCAATCTTGCTTCCCCAGCCAGCTCTCCCCCTGCCATTTCCATCCCTTCCCTGAGCTGTCTCAGCTCTCCCTGACAGTTCCTGACACCTCTGGATGGCCTCATGCATAGCAGCTCTGCCCTTTAGAGGGATATTTCTTTGGCCTTACCTCCACTCTGAACCTTCCAAGCTGCACTTTGTGGAGGTTTTGGTCTCTTTCCACTCCCCAGAAGAGCTCCATCCTCTCTGAAACCACCCTTCAGCTATGTGCACACTGCTCTGGCAGTGCCCTGAGCCTCCATTCAGCAGGCTGAAGCAGCCCAGGTCCCTCAGCCTCTCCACAGATATCAACCCCCATCCTGGCAGATCTCCTCTGCAGTTTCTGCAGTTCCCTGCTTCTTCTTCAGACTGCAGAGCCTCACATCCAGACACCAAGCATCCAGATGTGTCCATATCAATTCTAAGTCCAGTGTGAGGACAACTCCTGTGTCTGGGTGGCAAACTGTTGAGGTAACATAAATCCACAGGAACATTTTCTCTACTCACACAACAATCAAACAATCATAATAGTCAGTCCTAATTCAGGACTGATTGATGCTTTTAATCTCAGATTATCATAACAGTTACTGTGATCAATGTTTGACTTCATGTGAAATGCTGTTCTTTCATGTTCTTAATTCTTCTGCCATTGTTTATTGCGATGATTGCAGTTGACATGGGGTAGTTATTTCTTGTTGGTATCACTAAAACCCTTAGCTATAGGTTTTTATGTATTTTACAAAATTTTTTTAAAATTTTTTTTTATTTTTTAATTATTTTTTAAAAAATTTTCTTAGTATTTTAAATTTTTTTAAGTGTAATTTTTAAGACTAATTTTTTAATCGAATTTTTTATTCAATTAAAAAAATTAATTACTTTTTCTATTTTTTATCTTATTTGTTTTCAATTTTAATTAATTTTAAAATTCTGTGTATGTTTGGTTTATATAATATAATTTTTTTATCTATTAAAATTTATCTATTTAATCTATTTTTTAATTTTAAAAAATTTTAATCAATTTTATTTTTTAATTTTTAAAATTTTGTATTAATTTATTTTGATTTTACTTTGTTATGTTTTGATTTTTTAAAAATTTAATCTATTTTAAAATATTATTATTTTATATTTTATTATATTTTATTATTTTATTTTTATTTTTCAATGTAATTTTCATTTTAATTTTATTTTAGTTTTTATTTTAATTTTTTTAATTTTTTTTATTTTATTTTTAATGTTATTTTTATTTTTTCTTATTTTTAATTTAATTTTCTTTATTAGTATTTTTAATGTAATTTTTTAATGTAATTTTTTATACCTTTTTAATGTATTTTTTAAAAAAATTTAAATTATATATATTTTTAGCTATAATTTTTACTATTCTTTGTATTTTTAAATTTTTATCTATTTTTTAAAATTTTAATATAATTTGATTTTAAAAATTTAATTAATTTTTTAAAATGTTTTAAAGTTATTTTTTATTTTCATTACTTATCTGTTCATTTTATCTATTTTTGTAAAATTTTATTTGTTATAGCTATTTTTTGTTGTTTTAAATCTATTTTTTAATATATTTTTCCTTTTAATTTTTTTTGTTTTAGTTTTTAGTTTTGTTTTTGTTAGCATTGTCAAATGCCAGAGCAGCCAACATTTTTACCTTCGTATCGTGAGTCACATCTGGACTAGTATTGAATGCCATATGTAAGGTATCAACAAAGGAACCAAATGGCCCTGTTGGACCCTGCCAAGTAGTGTTCAGCGCAGGATCAGATTTATCATCCTGGATTCTTGACCACGCTTTGATCGCTAAATCCTGACTTAATTGTAAAGCTTCATCAGCAAGTTGCATTTGCTGATCTGATCTAGCAAAGGTCCTGCTCCAACAAGTTGGTCAGCAGTGACACCGCGTAAAAGGGTCTGCTGACTGCCGAGGCATGGCTTCCGCGGCATTGCAAGCCATTTCCCATCTATCAAGAAATTGCAAGGTCTGATGTGGTGTTATTTTCAACCTTCTGCTTTCTAACATGGGTTGAAGCTCAGAGAGTATTGTCTTAGGATCTAACTTTTTTCCTGCAATTAGAATATCATCCATATAATGATAGATGCAGAAGTCACGATGAGTCTGTCTAAATGGGGACAAAGCCCAAGCCACATACATTTGGCACAGGGTGGGAGAATTCTGCATGCCTTGAGGCAAGGTTACCCATTGATATCATTGGGTGGGGTCTGCCTTATTAATTGATGGCCCAGTAATCTGAATCATCCAGATGTCTTTCACGATATCTCTCCACTGACACAGCACCGGATCGGTTCCCTGTCCTCCCACCTCCCAATCCCTTACACTACCGTCCCTTCGGAATTTGATTGTATTCCCTGTTGCAGTGATATCATCTGCTGATAATGTCTGGGATTTAAGAGGGCAGGGAGGGAAGTGGAGCCGGAGCTGCTGGGGCTGCTGGGGCCACTGCCGTGGTCACCACCGTCGGGGCTGACGCTGTGGGGACAGCTGCCGGGACCTCCTGGGGCCACTGCCGGGGCTGCTGCCTGGGCTGCTGCCAGGGCCACCACCAGGGCCACTGCCATGGGGACGGCCACCAGGGCCACCAGGATGGGGATCTCCAATTCACGTAGAAGGAGGAATAGTGGGTAATTGAAACTGTGATGAGGATGCTGACGGAGCAGCAGATGATGGGGGTGGGGGGTGGAGGGTGGAGGGTGTGGAGCCTTCTGAATCTCCCTTTTTGATCTCGGTTAGAACCAATGGTGCAGCAGCTGAATCGAGAGTAGACTTTTCTGCTTTCATAGATTGCAGTGTATGTGACAATGTGCCACAGGGTGCTATAGGGAAAAGCTCCTTTTGAGCCTTTAGACACCTCATCCCACAACCGGGCTCCAATTTTGTCCCAGGCTTCGGAAGTAAAAGCTTCTTTTACTGTGGGGATAAGACCTTGATCCCGGGCCCAGGCTAATAGCCCTTTTAAAATCCCAGAATCGTAAGTAATACCTCTCATGGAGAGGATACTTTGGAGGACTTTTAGCACAGCCTCTTCTTCTTTACTGAGTTGTACCCCCATTTCCTCCCTGTCCGCTCACCAGATCCTGGTGAGATTCTCTTCCTTCTCTGAGCACACGCTGCTTATTTCTCCACCGCTGGGGCAGTGCTGATCCAACCGGCTTTCCACCCCTCTTGGAGCGTACCTCTTATGCTGGGTTGAGCAGCATCGTAGTCCGAGGGTCCCACCCAGGAGTTTGGGTGCCAGTTGTTGATGACGGAGTACGGAATCAATACGGATGATCAATATGATCTAAGTATTGTTCAGATTAATTAAGGAACCTCTACAGCTCACAGAGCATAGTTGGCATAAGTTCATTGGCTCTCCACAACTGTCCACATGTCCTACTGTTATACGCCATTGGTTAAGCTAATATCACATGAGGCTGTTGATCAATATATGCATACTCTTATTCCAAGATAACTCTCTGTGTTTATAGCTACCAGTGCCCTGCTTTAGTTACATGCTGCAGGCACAGCACTGCTTTGCTAAGCTGCTAGCTACTTCTGTGCTTATGCTGAGCATGGCCTACCACCATGTCAGGCTCTAAGCTTGTACTGCCAGATTGCTTACACTGCTTATTGCTACCATTGCCACAGCACAAGGTCTTGATGACTGTCAGTGACCAATGGTGCTCTGCAAGGACCCATGCTGGGTCCAGTCCTATTTCATCAGAGCTCAGCTACACTCTTGTGATTTGATGACCCTGTGATGTCCTACCTGGGCAATCAGTGATGCAGGACATCTCTCTGGAGTGCCAGAGCACCATGCAGAACAAACAGGGACACTCAGACATTTGTGTGTGGGTCCCATGAGCTGCTTCTTCCTGTGGACAGCAGAAATGGTGTGAGGCAGCAGACAGTAGGAGTCGGGGGTGGGGTGGACAGGCCTGAAAGGCAAGGAGAGGGATTTGCCCTTTCCAATGGAGCCAGCAGTGGTAAGGCCTGGATCTCTGCTTTGGGACAGGTCATAGACCCTCTGTGAGCTCCAAGCAAAGCAGTTTGTGTTGGCACATGGCCCAGTCTAGACTGGGAGGAGACCATGAGATCTGATTTCTACAAGAAGAGGTTGCAAAGTGAACTGGGATGGGTCCAGTTTGTCCTGGGAGAGAGCACAGTGTGTGCTGAGAGGAGGTCTGTGGATGCATTCTGTACTGGGATGGAGTTCAGTCTGTCCTGGGAGGGGCTCAGAGTATCCATTTTGCACTGGGAGAGATCCAGGTGGTACTTGGAGGGGGTGAGGGGATCCAGTTTTACTTCTCTGAGTCCCAGTCTGTACTGGGATCATAAAACCACAGAAAGGTCTGGTTTGGAAGGGACCTCCAAAGGTCATCTACCCAACCCCTGTGCAGTCAGCAGGGACATCCTCCACTAGATCAGGTTGCCCAGAGCCCTCTTGAGCCTCACCTTGAATGGTTGGTGACTCCACCACCTCCCTGGGAAGCACATTCCACTCCCTGACCACTCTGGATGGAAAAGTTTTTTCTTACTGTCCAGTCTAAACCTACCCAGTCCTAGCTTGAGGCCATTGCCTCTTGTTCTGTCACTAATGACCTGTGAGGAGAGACCAGCAGCAGCCTCTCCACAACCTCCTTTCAGGTAGTTGCAGAGAGCCAGGAGATCTCCCCTCAGCCTCCTCCTCTTCTCCAAACTAACTATCCCCAGCTCCTTCAGTTGCTCTTCATTAGATTTATTCTCCAGGCCCTTCCCCAGCTCCTTGCCCTCCTCTGCCCTGGCTCCAGCACCTCCACATCTCTCTTGGATGGGGATGCCCAAAACTGGACACAACACTCAAAGTGTGGCCTCCCCAGAGCTGAGTCCCAGGGGACAGTCACCTCCCTGCTCCTGCTGGACACAGCATTGCTGATCCCAGCCAGGATGCCTTTGGGTTCCAGTGTTTCACTATCATTGTGGTAAACAACTTGTTCCTAACATCCAATCTAATTCTGCTCTGCTCTAGTTTGAAGCCATTGCCTCTTGTCCTGTCACTGCAGGAGTTTGCAAACAGTCTCCCCCCATCCAGTACCCTTCAGATACTGGAAGGTTGTCATAAGGTCTGCCCAGAGTGTTCTGCAGGCTGAACACCCCCAGCTCCCTCAGCCAGCCCTCATAGCAGGGCTGCTCCAATGCCCTGATCATTTTCCTGGCCCTCCTCTGGACCCTCTCCATCAGCTCCATGTGCTTCCTATATTGAGGCTTCAGACCTGGATGCAGTACTCACCAGAGGTCTCACCAGAGCAGAGTAGTGGCAAGATCTTCCCTGTCCATCTCTGTTCATGCTGCTTTGGATGCAACCCAGGCTGCCCTTGGCTTTCTGTGCTGCAAGTTCACACTGGTTGCTCCTGTCAAACTCCTCCACCAGCACCCCAAGAATAAAGTAGAAGGATCCTCTCTCTCCAGTTTCTGGGATGGGATCAGGGACCCAATTTGTACTTGGACAAGGCTCAGTCTGTACTGGGTTGGAACCAGAGTACCCAGTTAACATGTGGAGGGATGAGTAGGTACTGGAAGGCTCCAGGGAATCCACTTTGTACTGGAATGGGATCCAGAGCATACTGGGATGGGACCCAGTCTGTACTGGGATGGAGCAAGATGATGCAGTTTGTGCTGGGATGAGGCCATGTCTGCTGTGGGAGGGGACCAGAGATTCAACTTGTTTTGGAACAAGGCCCAGTCTGTACTGGGAGAGCTCAGAGAGGTTCAGCTGGTAGGGGCCCCAGTCTGAACTGGGATGGCATCAGGGGATCAGCTTGCAGGGATGGGTCCTGGTCTGTGCTGGGATGGAATCAGGGTTTCAGGAGATGCACTTTGTCCTGGGATGAGACTCAGAGTGTGCTGGGAGATGGCAATGGGATCCCTTTTGGACCAGGATCAGGCCACAGCTGCACTAGGATCAGGATATCCACTTTGTGCTGTGCTGGGTGCAGTTGGGACTGGGAAGGGGTCCAAGGGATGCACTTTGTAGTGGCACAGGAAACTGTATGGGAGATGGCAAAGGGATGCAGTTTGTCCTGGGATAAGAGCACATCTGAGCTGTGAGGGGTTCAGGAGATGCAGTTTGTACTGAGATGTGACCAGGTGTGTACTGGGAAGGGGTTAAAAGGATCAAAAATTGTGCTGTGCAGGGCCCAGAATGTTCTAGAATGTGGTCAGGGAATGCAGCTTGTACTGGAACAGGGCACAGACTGTACTGGGAGGGCATGAGAGTGTGCATTTTGTACTGGGATGGATGCATTCAGAACTGGGAAGGCAGCCAGGGGATGGATTCTGTGCTGGGATGGGACCCAAGCTGCAGAGCTAGAGGACAGTATGATCCAGTTTGTACTGGGATGAGGACACATCGGTATTGGGAAGGGTTAAAGGAACCATGCTTGGACTGAATCTATACTGGAAGGGGGTCAGGGTATCCATCTTGGACTCTGAGTAGGTGCAGTCTGTAATGGGAAGGGGTTGGGGTGTGAAGGCATGAGGAGACCTCCTGTTCTGATGGCAGTACTACTCTGGAGCACAGCTCAGTCCCAGCACTGCTACACAGAAGCACAGTGCCCAAGCTGCCAGAGCACTCAGGCCTTGCCCCAGCACAGAGGCTCAGCAGGAGAGGGTGGAAGGGAAGGAAGAACAGCTGAGGACAGCCCAAGCTCTGGTGCTCCCTGGCACTGCTGGTGTGCTGGGACTCTGCCCCTCCACCTCTGCACACAGGCACTGCTCTGCAGCTCCATGGAAGCCTTGGAGGAAAGAACTCAGAGAAATAACTCCCTGCAGGGTCCTTTATTGTGTTGAACACATAGGGAGCACAGCTCCTCCTGTCTTCAGCCTCTGGGTCACAGCAGACAGGACAACACTGAACCAGAAAGGGTCTGAAGAAAGACATTTGTGTGGGAACAACATTCTCACAAGGGGAACAGCCCCAGCAGCAGCCAGAACTCCAGCAGCCAGGCTGGGCCTGCACTGAGTGACAGCAGAACTGCTCTGCAGGAGAAGACAAAGAGTTTATTGTTTGTGAAGGCATCCAGCGATCAGATGGCTGAGGGCAGCCTTGAGCTCCTGGTTCCTCAGGCTGTAGATGAGAGGGTTTACTACTGGAGGCACCACTGAGTACATAACAGACACCCCCAGGTCCAGGGATGGGGAGGAGATGGAGGAGGGCTTCAAGTGAGCAAAGAAGGTAGTGATGAGAAACAGGGAGACCACAGCCAGGTGAGGGAGGCAGGTGACAAAGGCTTTGTGGCGTCCCTGCTGAGAGGGGATCCTCTGCACTGCCCTGAAGATCTGCACATAGGACACCACAATCAACACAAAACAGACAAAGAAAAAACAGACACTGAACACAATAAGCCTAATTTCCCTGAGGTAGGATGTGGAACAGGAGAGCTTGAGGATCTGGGGGATTTCACAGAAGAATTGCTCCAGAACATTGCCCTGGCAGAGGGGCAGGGAAAATGTATTGGCTGTGTGCAGCAGAGCAGTGAGAACTCCACAGGCCCAGACAGCTGCTGCCAGGTGGACACAAACTCTGCTGCCCAGGAGGGTCTCATAGTGCAGGGGTCTGCAGATGGCAACGTAGCGATCGTAGGACATGGTGGTGAGGAGAAAATACTCTGCTGAAATTAGGAAGATGAAAAAGAAAAACTGGAGAACACATCCTGTGTAGGAGATGTCCCTGGTGTCCCTCAGGGAATTGGCCATGGATTTTGGCACAGTGGTGGAGATGGCACCCAGGTCAGTGAGGGCAAGGTTGAGGAGGAAGAAGTACATGGGGGTGTGGAGGTGGTGGTCCCAGGCTATGGTGCTGATGATGAGGCCATTGCCCAGCAGGGCAGCCAGGTAGATGGCCAGGAAGAGGCAGAAGTGGAGGAGCTGCAGCTGCCTTGTGCCTGGGAATGGCAGGAGGAGGAAGTGGGTGATGGAGCTGCTGTTGGCCATCTGCTGCTTCTGGCCATGAGGCACGTCAGTAGAGAAGGAGACAGGGACAAGTGAGAGGAGACTTCTCTCAGCACAATCAAAACCACTCCCCACAGACCCTCCCCTGTCACACAGACACCTGCTGCTCTTTATTCTCAGGGACCTTCCTTCAGCTCCAAGGCTGGTGCACTGCTTGGTCCTGGCTTAGGGTAAAAGGCAAGAGTGGGAGAGCTCCCCTTGGACTCTCTGTCGCCCTGCTCTGCACCTCAGCTGGAGGGTGACCATGCTCCCATGTCACCCTGAGCAGCCACCAGACATTGCTCAGAGCAGAGGGATCCACCACACACCACTCAGTGTCTCAGGGTCTCAGCATCCCACCTCTAGTCCAGGAGACACTTGGCTCAGTGTCCCCTGGAAGGCAGCACAGCCTGGATGGACACCTCAAGGACACAGCCAAGGCATGACCATGGCAGCTCCTGCAGTCAGCTCATTGCCAGCCTCACAGCCTGCACTGCCCAGAGCTTCCCAGGCTGGAGGACAGCTGGGACACCTCATTGCTGTGGCTCCACCTGCACAGGAGATCTCCCAGTGTCTGTGCCTGACTCTGCAGCTGAGGCTTCCATGCCCAGAGAGCCATCAGCAACACAAAGAGCATCTGAGACAGGCAAGGAGAGGGACAGACAGACACTCAGGAAGGGCCTCAGTTGAGGAGTGTAGGCACTTGGTGAGGTTCCCAGTAAAGCTCTGTGTGATGGTTTAAGAGGCTCAGCCCCTGCTCTAAAGGCACTGCTGAGTTTTCCTCCTCACCAGCCAGGCCAGAGACAGTGGAAGCAAAGATTCAGGAGAGCAGAGCCTGGGTCAGGACCCCCTGGCCTGAACATAGTCATGAAAAGTCCCCCAGAAAATGTACTTGAATTGAGCTGGAGCTGAGAGCAGCCCTGAGCCACACAGTAGAATCTCCACAGAAGGAACCTGCCCTGCACTGACCTGCCTTGCCCTGTCAAGGGTGGCTCCTTCCAACCACAGCTTCTCCCCAAAGCATCATGAAGAACTCCCCGGGCTGCTTGAGAGCTGAACCTGACAGGCAGCAGAGTCCCTGCCCCAGCACACAGCCCCAGATTTAGGAGATGCCTCCAGGAACTGCAGCTGCACTGCCCTGCAACCATAGACTCACCCTGTCAGCAACTGCAGTGACTTCTCCTCCAGTGAGCTCTCAGCATCCTCCCAGTCCTGGCCACCTTGAAGCTCTTTTTGCCTTCCTCATCTCCCTGAGATCCCCTGGCAGTTCCCTCAGCCCTGCTGTGTGGTGCAGAGGAGCTGCTCCCGGACAGGCCTCCATCATGCCAAGGAGCCTGGCCCAGCTCAGCAGCTCAGGACCAGCCCAAAGAATTTAAAGGAGCCCTCTGGTGGCTTTGTTGCCAAGTCCATGAACCTCAGAGACTGAGAAGCTGATGAAACCTCTCCAGAAGTCAAAGTCAGATTCAAACTCTGAAGTTTCTTATACTGTTAATGGGTCCCAGTGAACCATACTGGGAAAGGGTCTCCAGGGTCTGGTTAGAGCAGAAGGAGACAGTGGATGCAAGGGAAGCATCACTGGAGGCACTGAAGCATCTCCAGGCTGTGGTGAGAGCAGAGAAGTGAGGCAGTGCTGACAGGTCAGGACAAGCAGCTCAAGGTGGCTCTGCTGCTGAGGAAACCTGGAGGGGTTTCAGTGATCCAAAGGGCCAAGCCCTGACCCCCAGCCCCTGGCAAGGCAGATCCTGTCCCTCACCTGTGGCTCTGGGCTCTGCTGGGGGCAGTGGGGAGTGAGGGTGAGCAGTGACCAGGGTAGGACCTTTTGACAGGTCTTGCTGTGGTTTGCTGCTGAAAAGGAATGAAATGTACCTTTAAAAGTACTTTTATCAGATGCTTTGTGCAATAAAAACCTCTCCAATTAGCTGCAGAAACCTTGGCAATAATGAGAGGTTCAGCAGTATTTAATGAGCCCCATGGAGTATTTGGGGCTGATTACATCATCCTTAGGTACTGCCACGGGACTCTGCCAAGGTACTGCCAAGAAGCCTCTCCAGAAGTCCAAGGCAGAAGCAAACTCCAAAGTACCTTGAAGCACTGATTGGCCTCACTGAGGCTTGTTACTAACAAGGGCTCCCCAGGGACTCCTTAGAGCAGCTTGTTAGAGGCCAGGATTGCAGGCAGACAAAGGCAAAGTGCAGGGGAGAAAAACTTGCCTTTGGTCTAGGAAGCAGAAAGGCCAAGCCCTGACCACTGCCCTTGGACTAGAAGAACCTCAGATCCTCAAAGCCAAGGCCATGGTGGCACAGGCAACTGCCAGAGCCAAGGGGACAAAGACCTTGATAGTGCTGGTCCTCTCAGCCTTGCCAGAGCCCTTGGCCATCCCTACTGCAGCCTCTCCTACACTGTCCCATGCCTGCAGGTGTTTCCCTTCAGGCTGCTGACACCAATCTTGCTTCCCCAGCCAGCTCTCCCCCTGCCATTTCCATCCCTTCCCTGAGCTGTCTCAGCTCTCTCTGCCGTTTCCTGACACCTCTGGATGGCCTCATGCATAGAAGCTCTGCCCATTGAGGGACATTTCTTTGGCCTCATCTCCACTCTGAACCTTCCAAGCTGCTGGTGATGGAGAATGGAGTCAATATGAACCACCAATGTGATCCAGTATTGTTGTAGTATTGTTCATTTATTAAGGAAACCTCTACTGCTTCTCTAGACTCAGAGAGCATCGTTGGCATAGCTTCATTGGTTCCCCACGAGTGACCACACATCGTGCTGTTATAGATTATTGGTGAAACTACTAATAACACGCAGGGTTGTTGATGCAGGTGTTCGTCCTGTTATTCCCAGATAACTCTCTGTGTGACTAGAATAGAATAGAATAGGAGTGGAATAAACCAGTTTGGAAGAGACCTTCAAGATCATTGTGTCCAACCTATCAATTAATCCAACACCACCTAATCAACTAAACCATGGCACCAAGCACCCCATCAAGTCTCCTCCTAAACACCTCCAATGATGGTGACTCCACCACCTCCTCAGGCAGCCCATTCCAATGGGCTTCCTAACCTCCAGCCTAAACCTCGCCTGGCACAGCTTGAGACTGTGTCCTCTTGTTCTGGTGCTACTTGCCTGGGAGAAGAGACCAACATCTGCCTGTCTACAACCTCCCTTAAGGTAGTTGTAGAGAGCTATAAGGTCTCCTCTGAGTCTCCTCTTCTCCAGGCTAAGCAACCCCAGCTCCCTCAGCCTCTCCTCATAGGGCTTGTGTTCCAAACCCCTCACCAACTTCATTGCCCTTCTCTGGACACGCTCCAGCAAGTCAACCTCCTTAGCTACTGTGGTGGTGACAGAAAGCTCAGTTCTGCCCCCCACACAAAGAACCATGGCTAACTCAGTCGGAGAAGCAGAAATGGATACTTACAAGTAGGATGAAATGCAGTGAATGTATACACAATATGCAATATTTACAACATGTACAGAAATATATAGCAAAGAACATAATACAGAACAAAACTCCCTCCTCCAGCCAGGAGGGTCCCCCCCGTACCTCCTCTCTCCCCCTACCTCCCTTTTTTCCTAAAAAGGGTTAGAGAGAGAGAAAAAGGTAATTATTAAGGAGGGAATTCTGTTAGCTCAAAGCGTATGCAAGAATTAGTTTCTTATCTGTTAGTTCAAGGTTAACTCCATCCCACACAGCTGTTGCTCAGACAGCTCAGACTTAAACAGACAGCCTGAAAAAGACAGACAGACTGAACTGAGATTCAAACTGAATGAAAAATTAAAGTTGCATTCTACCAATCTACCAATGAAATTCGTTTAGAATATCTTTGTTTTCAAAACATTCAGCCAGAGTGTTCAAGCAACTGTCCCTTTCTTAAAGGCACAGCCTAAAACGGTCACAGCTACCAGTGCCCTGCTTTAGTTACATGCTCCAGGCACAGCACTGTCGCAAGAAGGGGTCGCCAACGATCAATATGATCCACGAAATCCAACTTTATTGAGCATCAGACACTTCTTATATACAGTAGCCTAGCTGCCAGCCCCACCTTCTGCGGTTAAACATCCTGCTTTCCCATCCTGATGAGATAATCACAAGAATTCTGTTTCACATTCTTCTTTACTTGTTATCGCCTGTAAGGGCGCAGTGACCTTGCTTTGGTATCCTGTTATCCTTTGCAGGCAGCTGCAAGCACAGCTACAAGGTCATGGCGGCCTGGCTGCATCAACACACTAGCTTACTGTGAGCAGTAAACAACAAGATGGAGTCTGGCCTACATACTCTGCTCAAACTGTTGTTCCATAGAACCATGTCTTTGCAAGCCATTCCTCAACAATTCCCCCGTTCTTATTTTACAAATAAGGCCTTAAGGGTATTCCTTGAACATCTTACATATACAATCAGGCTTAACAATAATCAAAATTAATACAGTAACACCTAAAAAAAACCATTAAAACCTCTTTATCAATTATCTCATCCATTGTCTGTCATGTTACATTTTTACTTTCTCTAGGATGATCAAAAATCACGAAGTGTTTAATGGCAGCAAGATTTCTTAAAAAAAAACCTGTAAAGGTAGATCTGGCCAGGCTCTAGCTTCACAGTTAGAAATCTGCAGATAAACAGCAAGAACAAAAAGAGCTTCATTGCTTTGCCCAATATAAAGCTACTCAAAACACCGTGTTTTTTGCTCATCCTAGTAACTCTCATAATGCATTCAGTTTACATTTTCCAAATTTACAGGTACAGGTTGTAATATCCTTTTATTAACCTCCCTTGGTGATAGATCAATTACATCCACTGTGTTCTATGGTGTTCCAAGTCCTTAGCAAAAGAGACAATTCAGTCATTCAGACCCTTTTCTTTCTTCCATTCTTCTACAATATCTACATTTCCTTTAATAACTATAAAAGATTCAATAGTACAATTAATATGTTTCATAATACAACCAACAATTATACGGGCAGCTATAACAATTATAATACCAATAAGCAAAAAGCGTACGATTTCTTTAACTAAAGGTCCTAACCAGCTAAACCAACTACCAAACATAGAGCGTAGCCAAGAGTCAATCACACCATCATCCTCTTGGATCTTGACCGAGTGTTTTTCCAGCCTATCCAATTTTGCATGGACCGATTCGCCATGATCAGACAGATTGAAGCAACACATTCCATCCACATCTTCACAACCATGTTATATTGATACGGTCGTCGATGTGGTGTAGTACTTCACAGGTTAATACTCTCAGGCTGATTATCATCACAACCCATGTTATCCTCGGTTCCATCTTCTGGATTCTGCGCATTGAGTGGCGCTGGTTTCGTCCACCGGCTGGGCACCCACTGTGGTCCTTCAGGGGTAGAAACGCAGATACAACCACGACCTACAAAGATGACATCGACAGGCCCTAACCATTGGCCAGTTTTTATATCACGACAGAACACTTTCATCTGAGTTTCTCGATTAGTTTGATTGTTTTGATGTTTCATTATGGGTGGCATGTCATCAGACCCAAAAATACATAAGTGGTTTAACACAAACAATACCCTACTTAACCTTTCCTTAGGTTCTCCCTCCTTATGTTTTTCCAAGTATATTTTAAGGTTTGATTTGCTCTCTCTACAACAGCCTGACCAGTTGGGGAATGTGGTATGCCAGTTATATGTTTAATATCCCATTGTATGCACAGCTGTTGCATTCCTTTGCTTATATAAGCTGGTCCATTGTCTGTCTTTAAAGTCCGAGGTACCCCCATCACTGCAAAACAAGCCATTAAATGCTTCCTAACATCTTTCATTTTTTCTCCCGATTGAGCTGTGGCCCAGATCATATGGCTGTAAGTATCTATAGAGACGTGCACATACTTCAATCGACCAAAGCTTGACACATGAGTGACATCCATTTGCCAAATCTGATTGCTAGCAAGGCCTCGAGGGTTGACTCCCAACCCTAGTCCTTGCCTTTGTTATGGAAGCTACACGTTGGACATGCTTGTACTATTGCTCTGGCTTCTGCATAAGGAATACCAAAACTTCTCACCAGTCCTTTTACATTTTGATGAAATTGTAAGTGTGACTCTCTTGCATTGGCAAATGCTGATACAGGAGCAGCCAATGACACTAGTTTATCTGCCCTCGCGTTGCCTTCTCCTAGGCCTTGATCAAATTTATGACTGCGAACATGAATGATTGCATATTCGGCAGACCTAAGCTTGACAGCCCTCCTGAGCTGTAACAACAATTCCCACAAGTTATTGTTGGTAACCTTTTTAATCATAGAGTCCTCAATCCTCTTAACTATGCCAACAACCTACAGAGAATCTGATACAATGTTCAAGGGTATATGAAGCCATGTCTGCAAAGCCCACACTACGGCCCACAGCTCCAGGGTTTGCAGTGATTCTCCTGTTTCTGCCTCTAACATATGATGTTTCCAGTCTTTGCCATCTTGCCACACAACTACAGCCTTCATTGATTTCTTTCCTGCGTCAGTAAAGACTGTCAAAGCTTTAGGTAAAGGCTGCTCCCTAAACTTTGGTTTTCCAAGCCCATCATAGTTTGTCATCCAGCTCAACACCTTATCTGCTAAAGGTGCTGCCCGAATTGGCACACCATCATCAAGACATGCACTTGCTAACTCCATACAGTTTATCAAGAACCAATCCAGATCAGGTTGCTTTATTGGCACATAAATAGTGCCAGGTGCACAACCTGCAATACTACTAAGTCGTAGTCGACGTGCCTTAATCAAGTCTGCCAAAATCAAAATTTTTTGTTGAATTGTTCTTTTTGGTTGTAATGGAGGAAATATCCATTCTAAAACTATAGTACGGACAGCCTCCCCCGTTTTCTTAACACCCTGAGTTAATGCCCCGACTAGGTGTTGTTTACCCATGACAATTGTTATATCAATAGGCAAATCCAAAACCCTCCGTGATACCACGCCTTGTAAAGCTTGTTGTACTATTACATCAATGGCTTCTGCCTGGTCTGTCAAGACTGACACTGGGGTTGTTGGATCTGATCCTTTTAACAAGGGTCTTAATGGTTCTAACATATCATTAGTAATGCCTACAACAGGCCTTAACCATTGAATGTCTCCCATAAACTTCTGTACATCATTTAAAGTCTGCATCTCAGTGTTCAGTGGTAACTTTTGTGGACTGATTTGCTGTTCCGTGATGGTCCACCCAAGATACTGGATTGGCATTTCACATTGAATCTTTTCGGTTGCAACTCTTAATCTCATAGATTCCATTTCCTGTTGAATCTCAGCTAGTTGTTCTTCAAATGGCTGTTGCTGGCAAAACAGAGTATCATCCATATAATGATATATATAAACACATGCTGCCACTTTTGGCGCAGTGGTTGTAATGCTACTGCAATGTACAACTGGCAGAGCGACGGAGAATTCTTCATGCCTTGTGGTAATACAGTCCATTCAAAGCGCTGCGCTGGCTCTTGTCGATTAATAGAAGGTAAAGTGAATGCAAATCGACAAGTGTCTTGTTCGTGTAACTTGATGGTGAAGAAACAGTCTTTCAAATCTATTACCAACAGGTGCCATGATTCTGGGAGCATAGAGGCACTAGGCAATCCCGGTTGTAAAGCCCCCATAGACTGCATTTGATCATTGACTGCTCTTAAGTCATGCAGCAGTCTATACTTTCCTGATTTCTTCTTAATCACAAATATTGGTGTATTCCAAGGGCTAGTTGATGGTTTTAAGTGTCCTTGTTGAAACTGTTCCTGTACTAATTGATGAGCTGCTTTGAGACTTTCCTCTTTCAGCGGCCACTGCTCGATCCAAACGACCTCATTTGTTGTCCACTGTAGTTGAATCAGGAAAGTCCATGCAATGACCGCTACTAGATGTTTTTTGTTGTCAACACAGCTCCCATCTGCTGCGATACATCTCTTCCAATCAACATTTGGACAGGGTTAGGTAACGGTAGCAAAGAACATGCTATTGTCATTGTCTTTCCATCACAAGTGACTCTGACTGGTGGTGATGTCTCTGCAACCGTGATACCCCCCACTCCTGACAGCGAGGCCGTTGCAGTGGTCGATGGCCAGGATTTAGGACAACAGTGCTTTGAGATCACTGTCACATCTGCTCCGGTATCTAGAAGAGCGGTGAGCTTTCTGATTTGTCCTTGATATTCCACCGTGACCTCCATCTGTGGCCGTTTCTCCATTGAGGCCGTCAACAGTGCCAAAGGAGCTGTGGAGGATCCAAAGCCCCCATCTCCTCAGTCCAAGCGATTACAAGGCTGCAATCCTGCCTGTCAATTGTGGCAAGGGTATCAAGTTGTGCTATTTTACTTTGTGATGGAATAACAAGAGGTGGAAACAAAGTCTGTACCATTATCTGAATCTCTCCTGTATAGTCTGCATCTATCAGTCCTGTTAACACTTGTATTCCAGACATCGATGCAGATGATCTACCAATCAATAGACAACCATCCGCCTGTCCATTAATTCTTATAGGTCCATATACATTTGTTCTGATCCTTTGTGGCTTTTTGTCAATCAGGGTGACTTCTATTGCTGTTGCCAGGTCCAATCCGAGGCTGCCGGCAGTTGCTGGTCTGAGACCTGATCGCTGTTGAGGCCGGTCACTATTTGTGTCATCACGCGGTGACCTCTCGTGTTCTGTGTCACGTTTCCCGAATCACAGCAAGCAGCAACATTGTGCGTGTTAGATTTGCATTTCTGGCACCATACATTCTGGGCCCGACAATTTCTGCGCATATGTCCTGTATTTCCACAGCAATAGCATTTGCAGCCTGCTTGCTGGCGGATCATTGGACCATTGCTGCCTTCTTTGAGATGTACGCAAAGGCACTAAAGCAGCCATTACTTGCTGATTCGACTGCGCTACCCCTTTCGCTTGTTCCTCTAATCCTACCTTTAGATCTTTTACTGCCTCTACTAACATTGCCACAGGACCATCTGGAAGATTCAGTGCCTTTTCCAACAATTCTGCTACTTCCCAGGCAGGTCCTAGTGTACTAATCACTTGCCTTGTCTGCACATTACCATTCTGAATTAAACACTGTTTCAAAATTGGCTCATGAATATGATCCCCAACCTGCACTGCCTTTCACGTGGTCACTAGCTTGTCAACAAAGCTTTCTACAGGTTTGTTTTTTCCTTGCTTAATTGACATATAATGTGGAGACTGATTATTATCCCTTGTAATCTAACCGGATCAATACGAGCTTGCAATTCCATTTGTTCACACCTACCCTGTCCCAATAATTCATCCAGAGTTTTTATACCTTTGTTATATTTTTTATGTTTAAACTTTTTCTTTGCACTTGTTACCTTTTTTACCATTTTAAAATTTCTTGTTGCATTTGTTACCTTTTTTGTTCACCCCCTCTTTTTTTTTCTTTTTTTTTCTTTTTTTGTATTTTTTGTACTCTATGTCTAAGAAGGAAATCTAAAGACGTTACGTTAGCTAAAGAATACCGTTGAAAATTAATACCTATTCACTACAAACCTTAACATTATAACAATATTACATGGACCTCCTTTGAAATGCCGAGGCAGACACAAAAAACAAAGACAAGAAGGTTCAAACCAAAAGAAAATCTCACAAGGTGAACTCATCACTAAGTACTCACACCTCAGTACAACCACTATGCATTAATTACCCACAAGTACTAAATGCATACCATTCATCATTCTTATTACAAAAGCTTAGCAAAACTCTAAATAACAAATCTCTGAAAGACATTAGAACCAGAAATGAGAAAATTAGCACTGTTGCTTTAAATCAGAGCAGAGTTGTGGCTAAAGCCACTGGGAAGGGGGGTCGCTGGTGAGAGCTTCTGTGGGGGAAAGGGGCAGGGGCCAGGCAAGCGGCCGCCGCTGGGCTGCTGCCACTGTCAGTGCTGCCGGTATCAGTGGTGCGTCAGTCGGTACTGCCTTGGTCGGAGTCGTCGGTATCCGTGGGGGCCGGCAGGGCTGGCGGGCAGGGTGCGGAGGTAAGAACGCCGTCACCACGAGCCCCCAAGCACTTCGCTGTTTCTCAGAGGGGCCGTAAAGCAAAGTCGGCCCTGTTTGAATTCCTCACTGCCTGTGCTGTGGTCCTCTGAGAGCTGCCTTTTCTCAGCTTTTTCCCCGCTGGGTGCAGACGGCAGTGGTGGTGGCTGGTAAAACACGATGTGGCCACCGCAAGATGTATCGGGGGCGGCCCTGGTCGATCGGTCGATACTTTGAAATACATCGTCCGGCTGCAACTCATCCTGACAACTTTGCTGTAACTGCAGCAGCCATTCGCTGTTCTAGTTTATATTTTTTAATACAGTTTATGCATTCTCGCCACGGCTTTTGCAGCTTGATAGTGACCCAGTCCCACAGTCTGTTTCCATAGTCTCTCCAAACAAGTTTCATCAAAATAACTATCTCCGCTAGGGAAATCCCCTAAAGCGGATCCATGGGCCAGAAGCCCAGGAATTACTTTGGGTGATATCTGCGCCTTACGCTTTTCTAAAAAGCATTGCAATACGGAGAGCGCTGCCTCTGGCTCCATATTCACCGACGGCCGCGAACTTCACTGCCGCGATCCGTTACCTGCCGGTGTCCGCTGCTCCTTTCCTCAGGCCCACCGATGCCGGCCCGCCCAAGTTTGCCGTCGGCCTGCCGACTCTGCCCCTTGCTCCTCTTCCCCATTTGGTTGTAATTTTTGCCATGCCTGAATAGCAGCTTTTTGTTCTGCAGCATGCTGATCGAGTGTTACCATAACCGCTCTCCATGGCTTACTATTCTTCTTAGCAGCCTTATCATCACCTATACTTTTCATCCATAAATCTTGTCCTAATTCCTTCCACAATGTTCTATCAAAAACATCGCTGGGATCTTTAAAATATTCCAACTTCTCAGCATATTCTAACAGAGGCTCTAATTCTTTCTTTAAATCAATGCCTTTCATATTTCGCTTTTCTAAAAAGCACTTAAACAAATAATACGCTGCCTGCCTGTCCATATTAACGTTAATACCTGTGCGCACAGTCTCTAGATCAGCAGTTCCAGGTCTACAGCGTCTTCGGCTCCCAGGCTGTCCTCCTTCTCTTTGTCTGAGTGATCAGCCTCCGGTACTGCTATCCCAGGCTGGCTTCTTGCCTCCGTGCTCATGAACGTACACCTAGTCCTCAAGGAACTTCAGACTTCTCTGTGAGTCTATGACCCTCTCTGTGGGGTCGAACCCTCTCTGTGGGGTCCCTTGTTCAGGCGCCACTTGTCACAAGAAGGGGTCGATACAGATCAATATGATCAACGAAATCCAACTTTTTGTTCCACACTTCCTTATTTATAGTCTTATCTTATACATAGTTAATTCTATTCTAATTTAACACACACTATTGGTTACTTTCTAAAAGGGTTACATCATTGTTTGCACTACTCTGTGGAATTTCCTAATTGTTCTTTTTCCCAGCTCTTGTCCACTTCTTATCTTGTTTGCCTTCCTTCTCAGGGGCAGCTTGACTTCAGCATACCAAGCATCAGACTTTTCCACAACTCCTACTCCATTGCTATATTAACAACAGAAAGTCCTTCAAGGCCTAATTTGCACAGATGTTCAAACCATTTCCCAACAAGGTTTTACAATTAAGTCAGGATTTAGCGATCAAAGCATGGTCGAGAATCCAGGACGATAAATCTGATCCTGCACTTCTCACTACTCGTCAGGATCCAACAGGGCCATTTGGTCCCTTTGTCGATACCTTACATACGGCATTCAATACTAATCCAGATTTGACTCATGATATGATGGTAAAAATGCTGGATGTTCTGGCATTTGACAATGCTAACAACAAAACTAAACAGGTTCTCAGCATTTTACCAAGAGGTGCCATTACCTCATTACTGCTGGACACGGCAGAACGAATGAAGCACCGACAAACAGCAACGTGTGTAGCCACAGCCATAGAAGCAGTCGTGAAACCACCAGTACGACTGCCGCACAAGGGAAACAACCTGGGTGGAAATCATCATACTTCTGGAAACCTAGATACCTTAAATCAAATTGCCTGACTGCTGGACAGACTCGAAAGTGCTGTGCTCACTGTCACAGACCTAACCATTTTACTCCAGGTTGTCATAGGCAGGGAAGCTGCTCCCGCAGCGCAAGTACATCCCACACGACGACACCAAACCAGGGTGCTTGGACCGCCCCACCCATCGCAGCCACCTCTGGCAGCACAGAGTGGACCTGGCAACAGCAGTGGATGTCATTCTTGAGTCCACAAAATGCTGTTGTTGAGTCCAATCAGCACAGTCCTCTGGGTCACTGTATTGGGTTGAACTGAGCTGGAGTTAATTCTCCTTGCAGTATTGTTCTAGTGCTGTGGTGTTTTGTTTCTTTTTCAGCAGTAGTTGATAACACAGCAGTGTTTTGGCTACAGCTATATCCCGTATTCAAGCTGTGTCCTTTCAACATTTCCCTGCCCCAGGAGTACATTGAGGGGTGGGCAAAATCTTGGGAGGGGACACAGCTGAGCCAGCTGACTCAGACTGGCCAAAGAGGTATTCCATACCATATGACGTCAGCTCAGGTATAAGTAGGAAGTGAAAGAAGGAAGTGTGGGGGGATTCGGCTATGGCGTTTATCCTCCCGAGGAACCATCAAGCTTAGAGAGCCCTGCTTCCCGAGACCGACCACCGTCCTGCCGATGGGAAGTAGAGACTAACATCTCTCTCTCTCTGCTTTCTTTGCTTCTGCGCGGTCTATTGCTATTTGCTCATTAGTGTTATTAAATGGCTCTTATCTTATCCCCGGCTTCTGTTATATTTTCTTTCCCTTCTTCCCCTCTTCACTTAAGAGGGGGAGTGATAGAGCGGCTTGGTGGGTATCTGGCCTCCAGACCAGGGCCAAACCACCACAGTCACAGACCCTGTGCTCTGTTAACTGGCAGATTGTCTACTTCTAGACAGGGCATCCTTATAATTCCTGGTTCAATAGATTCTGATTATGACTGGGCTATGAAAATTATGCTCTAAACCATTACCCCTCCTGTTAGCACTCTTGTTGGGACAGAAATTGCTCAGCTAATGCCATTTGAGATCCGAGTGCCTAAGGCTTCTAACAGGATTTGAGGACAAGAAGGCTTTGGATCCACCGATATGCCTAATATCTCATTGGCCCTAGAAATCCAAAAGGGAAAACTAGAACAGATTGTAACTATCAGACACTCTTGTGGACAAACTATACAACTTTCAATGATTGTGGATACTGGAGACGATGTCACTATTATACCTCACCACAAATGGAATGCTCAGTGGCCATTGCTGATGGCAAATTCTGGAGTCATGGGTTTAAAAGGTATTGAAACAACCTGGGTCAGCAAAGAGCCAGTGCAATTAGTTTTAGAGATGGCAAATCAATTACTGTGAGACCGTCCCTGTTAACCCTTCCAGTTTCTCTATTGGGCTCAGATGCCTTAAGTTAGCTAGGAGCAAAACTCATTTCTGTTCCTTTTCTGCAGCAGCTACTAGTCAGCAACCCACCCTCAAATTAAACCCTCAGATTCCAGTATGGGTAGAACAGTGGTCACTCAAGACAAGATAGGCTGCAAGTTGTTAAGACCCTAGTGCAGAAAAAATTGGAATTAGGGCACACCTTGCTAACCACCACCCCCTACCACTTGCCCCCCCCACCTGCCCCTCCCTTTTCTGGTAAGACTCCAGTCTACCAAAGCTCTGTTCTGATTTAAACCTACAGTGCTAATTTCATCACTTCTGATTGTAATGTCCTTAAGAGAGTTATTATTTAGAGTTTTGCTAAGTTTTCCTAGTAAGCATAATGAATGGTAAGCATTTGGTATTTACAGGTACTTATTACATAGTAATTGCAGTAAGGTGTAAGTACTTAGTAATGAGTTCACCTTTTAAGATTTTCTTTTGGTTTGAACCTTCTTAGTTGTGTGCCTCGGCATTGCAAAGGAGCTCCAGGTAATATAGTTAAGGTTTGTAGCAAATAGGAATTCATTTTAGAAAGTATTCCTTAGCTAATATAACATCTTTCTATTTCTTTCTTAGACATTGACTAGACAAAAATAGAAAGTACAAAAAATACAAAAAAGTAAAAAAACTCACACAAACAAAAATTAAAAAAATCATAACAAAACAAAAAATTACAACTTAGATAAAAAAATACAATAAAAACAAAATTTAAAAATTTAGATACAAAAAATAAAGTACAAAATAACAAAATAATAGCTAATAATAATAAGTTAAACAAAGAAAATAAAAAATTAAAATATAAACAACTCAACAAAATAATAATAAAAACCAACAACAATTTAAAAACAAACCCCAAAACATAAGGATTACTACCAAAAATAACTATTAACAAAACCCATAAGGATTATTAGCAAAAAATAAGATTGGGACTACTAGATTAAAACAAAAAAATGTTAACAAAAATATTAACATGAAAAATAGAGGAAACAAAAAAGGTTAAAAAGATAAAAAGCAAAAAAATTAAAAATAAAATAAAACCAATTAAAAATAATGAAAAAGTAAAAATTTTTTTTATTTAAAAATTAGGTTAATTTTTTAAAAATAAAAATAATGAAAAATCATAAAAATAACAATAGATTAAATTTAAAAAATAATTAAAATCAATTTTAAAATTTTAATTAAAAATACATTAAAAATAAAAATTAAAATAGAAATGATATAAAATTTATTTTTTTAAATGTAAAAATAATGAAAAAATAAAATTAAAATTATATTAATTTTTTTTAAATAATCAAAATTAACTTTTGAAAAAGTTAACATAAAAAATAAATTAAAAATTTGTATTAAAAATAAATTTTTTTTAAAAATTAGATAAATTCTAAAAATAAAATAATTTAAATAAAAAAATTAAATAAAAATAATAAATTTTTTAAAAATTAGTTTTAAAATATATCAAGATAAAGATGTTAGAAAAAAGTTCTATACAGAGAGAGTGATTGCACATTGGAATGGGCTGCCTGGGGAGGTGGTGGAGTCGCCATCACTGGAGGTTTTTAGGAGAAGACTTGATGGGGTGCTTGGTGCCGTGGGTTAGTTGCTTGGGCGGTGTTGGATTGGTTGATGGGTTGGACGCGATGATCTTGAAGGTCTCTTCCAACCTGGTTTATTCTATGTATTCTATGTATTCTATAACCAAAAAAAGGAGTATATTTTATAGCTAAGGGTTTTAGTGATACCAGCAAGAGATAACTAACTGCTTGTCAACTGCAATCCTCGCAATAAACAACAGCAGAAGAATCAAGAATCTGAAGGAACAGCATTGCCCATGCAGTCGAACATCGATCACAGTGACTGTTATGATAATCTGAGACCAAAAGCATCAATCAGAAGAATGTACCAAAAAACCCCATCTGAACTGGGACTGAATGCTATGATTGTCTGATTGTTGTCTGATTGGAGAAAATGTTCATACTGGTTTCTGTGTCACCTCAGCAGCTTGCCATAATTTTAATCAGTTAAAGGGAAAGTCAAAATGAATTTTAACCCAACATGCATTCTCATCTTAGGTTAAAACCAACAACAACAAAACAAAGGGGGTGGTGGAATTTAGGTATGTGTGGAGTGAGAAACGTTCAGTTCTCCCCCCCACCCCAAACCCACAGCTAACTCAGTCAGAGAAGCAAAATGGAAGGGCTTTATTTACAAGCAGAATGAACTGCAATGACCATATACACAGCATACAGTATTTACAGTATGTACAAAAATATACAGGAAAGAACATAACACAGAAAAACTGCCCCCACCCAATAGAGGAGGGTCCCCCCAAAACCCCTGTCCCCCTTCCTCCCTTTTTTCCCAAAAAGGGTTAGAGTGAAAAGTAATTATTAAGGGAAATTCTGTTAGTTCCAAGCGTATGCTAAGGGAAGAAAAGAATTAGTTTCTTATCTCATTAATCCAAGGCCAGCACCAAGCACAGAAGAAAGTAAAACAGCTGTCCAGACCGAGACTGAAACAGACTCAGACTGACTGCACAGAGCAAAACCTTAAAGTTACATTCAACTGATCTACCAATGAAATTCGGTTAGAATTATCTTGGCTTTCCTTTTTACACCCAAACATTCAGCCAGAGTGTTCAGTAACTGTCTCTTCTGAAAGGCATAGCCTAAACCTGTCACAGGGAGGCAGGTGGCAAAGGCTTTGTGACACCCCTGCTGAGAGGGGATCCTCAGAACTGCCCTGAAGATCTGCACATAGGACACCACCATGAACACAAAACAGACAAAACTGAGCAGACACCAACTTGCTTAAGGCCCAGGGGAAAGCTCCTGGGAGGAAGCACCTTGTTGCTGTTGTCTCTGCCAGGCTATCTGCCACTGCAGAAGAGCTTGGCTCCACCACCTCTCCATGCAGGTGCTGTCTGCCTTTAGACTGCCCTGTGCCTGCCCTTCATCAGGCCAGAGTGTCCCAGCTGCCTCCAGCTTGCCACACAGCTCCTGTGCTGTGGGTCCTAAGCCCTTCATGAGAGAATTTGTCTGCACTTCTCCAGGTTCTCCACCCTCTTTTAGAAGTTGGAACCTCACCATCTGATGTGGTTTCCATCATGACTCCCATGCCCCCCTCCCAGGGACACTGCCCAGCTGGTCACAGCCTGTCCAGAGGCATGAGATTGTTCTGGCCCAGTGCAGACCTTGCCTGCCTTGGCCTTGTCAAACTTCAGGAGGCCTTTGATGGACAAATCCACTCATGTGTGGAGGTCCCTGTGGACTGGCATCCCAGTATGACAGCATTTAAGGTTAGAGGGCCAGTGCCTCAAACAAGTTAACAGTGTGGGGGAGTGCAGGACACTACAGGCATGGAATGAAAACTGTTCCATGGAGTTGCCACCCAAGGGGGTAAATACCACAGGAACCTCAGCAATACCATCAGAAGGTACAACCCCAGAAGTGCAAGGCTAGGAGGGTCAGAGGTTCTTTGTGGAGTGCATTATAACAGTAACAGAGAAGATCTTGAGTGAAGCAAAGGATGTGGTCAGTGCTGGCTGGGATATCCTTTGAGGAAGCTCTGCACTTGGTGTGAATGAGTGCTGTGATCAGGGAGAGGCCAAGAGCTTTCCCTAATTAGAAGTGCAAGGGAGGACAGCAGCAGTCAGGCTGGAAGGGACTTCAGGAGGTGTCTCAACCAACCTCCAGCTCTAACCAGCATCACAGCAGATTCCTCAGTGTTTGAGGCAAACATGTGGGGGCAGAGCTCCTGCACACCCTCTGGAAAACAGCTTCCAGGGGTTGATTATCCTCCTGTTGGAAAACTTTCTCTCTTTGTGTAGCCTGAACCTCATCAGTTTCAGACCATTGTCTGAACCTCTATTGGGACTCTGCCTCTTTACCTCTGCACACAGGAACTGCCCTGCAGATTCAGAGAAAGCTGTCAGGAAGGAGCTCAGAGAAAGAAACCTTGAAGGGTCCTTGATTGTGTTGAAAACACAGGGAAGAGTGCTCCTCAGGTCTGCAATTTCTGGGTGACACCAGACAGAGCAGTGCTGAATCAGAAATGGCCTGGAGAAAAACATTGGGCTCTCAATAGGTGCAGTCTTCAATGGGAGGGGGATGGGAGATGAAGGCATGAGGAGACCTCCTGTTCTAATGGCAGTGCTGCTCTGGAAAACAGCTCTGTTCCACAAGAAGCCCTGACCTGTCCCTGCCTGCAGTCCCAACACTGTCACACAGCAGCACAGTGCCCAAGCTGCCAGAGCACTCAGGCCTTGCCCCAGCACAGAGGCTGAGCAGGAGAGGGTGGAAGGGAAGAAAGAGCAGCTGAGGACAGTCCAAGCTCTGGGGCTGCGTGGCACTGCTGCTGTGCTGGGACTCTGGCCCCTCCACCTCTGCACACAGGCACTGCCCTGCAGCTCCACAGAAGCCTTGGAAGAAGGAGCTCAGAGAAACAACTCCCTGCAGGGTCCTTTATTGTGTTGAACACCCAGGGTGCACAGCTCCTTATGTCTGCAGCCTCTGGGTCACAGCAGACAGGACAACACTGAACCAGAAATGGTCTGAAGAAAGACATTTGTGTGGGAACAACATTCTCACAAGGGGAACAGCACCAGCAGCAGGCAGAACTCCAGCAGCCAGGCTGGGCCTGCACTGAGATACATCAGAACTGCTCTGCAGGAGAAGACAAAGAGTTTATTGCTTCTGAGAGCATCCAGGGATCAGTTTGCTCAGGACAGCCCTGAGCTCCTGGTTCCTCAGGCTGTAGATGAGAGGGTTCACTGCTGGAGGCACCACTGAGTACAGAACTGACACCACCAGGTCCAGGGATGGGGAGGAGGTGGAGGAGGGCTTCAGGTAGGCAAAGGTGCCAGTGCTGAAAAACAGGGAGACCACAGCCAGGTGAGGGAGGCAGGTGGCAAAGGCTTTGTGGCGTCCCTGCTGAGAGGGGATCCTCAGCACTGCCCTGAAGATCTGCACATAGGACACCACAATCAACACAAAAAGGACAAACACTAAACAGGAACCGACCAAAATTACCCAAAGTTCTCTGAGGTAGGATGTGGAGCAGGAGAGCTTGAGGATCTGGGGGACTTCACAGAAGAACTGCTCCACAGCATTGCCCTGGCAGAGGGTCAGGGAAAATGTATTGGCTGTGTACAGCAGGGCATAGAGAACCCCACAGGCCCAGGCAGCTGCTGCCAGGTGGAGACAAACTCTGCTGCCCAGGAGGGTCTCATAGTGCAGGGGTCTGCAGATGGCAACATAGCGATCGTAGGACATGGTGGTGAGGAGAAAATACTCTGCTGCCATGAAAAAGGTAAACAGAAAGACCTGAGCAACACATTCTGCATAGGAGATATCCCTGGTGTCCCATAGGGAATTGTCCATGGATTTGGGGACAGTGGTGGAGATGGCACCCAGGTCAAGGAAGGAGAGGTTGAGGAGGAAGAAGTACATGGGGGTGTGGAGGTGGTGGTCCCAGGCTATGGTGGTGATGATGAGGCCATTGCCCAGCAGGGCAGCCAGGTAGATGGCCAGGAAGAGGCAGAAGTGCAGGAGCTGCAGCTGCCTTGTGCCTGGGAATGGCAGGAGGAGGAAGTGGGTGATGGAGCTGCTGTTGGCCATCTGCTGCCTCTGGCCATGGAGACCTGTCCAAGGAGGGAAAGGCAGTGACAAGTTAGGGCACACTTCTCTCAGCCTCATTGTCACCTTCCTCCCTGAGCTGCATGAGGAATGGATCAGCTCAGTCCCATCACTACCAACCCATGACAGAGTTCATCACAGCTTCAAACACAGCAGGGATGCAGAATTGCCATGAAGATTCCATTGGAGTCAGAACAGAAAGTGACCAACAGCCCAATCCCAGAGAATGAGAGTCCCATGGAGAGGTGGAGAGCCAGGGAGCAGCACTGCAGTGCTGCAGAGACAGTGAAGGCAAGAGAGAAAGACAGAGGGGCTGGGGGTGAAGCCTTCTCCTTACCTGGCTCTGCTCACTGCTGCTCACAGGATGGAACTGAAGGGCTTTGGTCATGCTTCTGTGTGCACACTCCAGGAGCCTTCAGCAGCCGAGATGGAGATGCCTCCAGGAGCTACAGCTGCAGTGTCCTGCACCCACAGCCTCACTGTGTCAGTGACTGCAGTGACTTCTCCTCCAGTGAGCTCTCAGTCACCCTCCCAGTCCCGGCCTCCTTGAAGCTCTCTCTGCCTTCCTCATCTCCCTGACATCCTCTGGCAGTGTCCTCAGCCCTGCTGTGCTGTGCAGAGGAGCTGCTCCTGGCCAGAGCTGTCTCCTGCAGTGCTGCCTGCTTGCCAGCAACACCTTCCAGTCCAGGAGCCTGGCCTGGCTCAGCACAAAAGGACTAGCCCTCTGGTGGCTTTGGTGCCAAGTCCACGAAACTCGGTGACTGAGAAGCTGATGAAACCTCTCCAGAAGTTGAAATCAGGTTCAACTCTGAAGTTTCTTCTACTCTTAATGGGTCCCAGTGAAGCATACTGGGAAAGGGTCCCCAGGGTCTGCTTAGAGCAGAAGGAGACAGTGGATGCAAGGGAAGCATCAGTGGAGGCACTGAAGCATCTCCAGGCTGTGGTGAGAGCAGAGAAGTGAGGCAGTGCTGACAGGTCAGGACAAGCAGCTCAAGGTGGCTCTGCTGCTGAGGAAACCTGGAGGGGTTTCATTGATCCAAAGGGCCAAGCCCTGAGCCCCAGCCCCTGGCAAGGCAGATCCTGTCCCTCACCTATGGCTCTGGGCTCTGCTGGGGGCAGTGGGGAGTGAGGATGAGCAGTGACCAGGGTAGGACCTTGTCAGGTTTTGCTGTGGTTTGCTTGCAAAGAGACAACTCCTGCTGAAAAGGAATGAAATGTACCCTTAAAAATCAGATGCTTTGTGCACTA
The DNA here is from genome assembly GCF_014839835.1 of Dryobates pubescens. Classification (NCBI taxonomy): domain Eukaryota; kingdom Metazoa; phylum Chordata; class Aves; order Piciformes; family Picidae; genus Dryobates; species Dryobates pubescens. The sequence goes on along the minus strand of NC_071654.1, from coordinate 1,276,997 downwards.
AAAACCTCTCCAATTAGCTGCAGAAACCTTGGCAATGATGAGAGGTTCAGCAGTATTTAATGAGCCCCATGGAGTATTTGGGGCTGATTACATCATCCTTAGGTATTGCCAGGAGATTCTGCCAAGGTACTGACAAGAAGCCTCTCCAGAAGTCCAAGGCAGAAGCAAACTCCAAAGTACCTTGAAGCACTGATTGGCCTCACTGAGGCTTGTTACTGACAAAGGCTCCCCAGGGACTCTAACAAGCTGCTCTAACGAGTCCCTGGGGAGCCTTTGTCAGCAACAAGCCTCAGTGAGGCCAATCAGTGCTTCAAGGTACTTTGGAGTTTGCTTCTGCCTTGGACTCGTTGAGAGGCTTCTTGGCAGTACCTTGGCAGAGTCTGCTGGCAGTACCTAAGGATGATGTAATCAACCCCAAATACTCCATGGGGCTCATTAAATACTGCTGAACCTCTCATCATTGCCAAGGTTTCTGCAGCTAATTGGAGAGGTTTTTAGTGCACAAAGCATCTGATTTTTAAGGGTACATTTCATTCCTTTTCAGCAGGAGTTGTCTCTTTGCAAGCAAACCACAGCAAAACCTGACAAGGTCCTACCCTGGTCACTGCTCATCCTCACTCCCCACTGCCCCCAGCAGAGCCCTGCACCACAGGTGAGGGACAGGATCAGCCTTGACAGGGGCTGGGGTTCAGGGCTTGGCCCCTTGAATCAATGAAACCCCTCCAGGTTTCTTCAGCAGCAGAGCCACCTTTAGCTGCTTGTCCTGACCTGTCAGCACTGCCTCAGTTCTCTGCTCTCACCAGACCATGAAGACACTTTCCTTGTAGTGTCACCCAGTGCAACCTATTAACACTACAAGAAACTTTGGAGTTTGACTCTGACTTTGACTTCTGGAGAGGTTTCATCAGCTTCCTCTCAGTCCCTGAGGTTTACCTGGCACGAAAGCCACCAGAAGGCTCCTTTAAATGCCCGGTACTGATCATCTGCTGCTGAGCTGGGCCTGGCTCCTGGGCTGCATGGAGCTCTGGCCAGGAGCAGCTCCTCTGCACAACACAGCAGGGCTGAGGGCTCTGCCAGGGCATCTCAGGGAGATGAGGAACGCAGAGAGAGCTTCAAGGCAGCCAGGACTGGGAGGTTGCTGAGAGCTCACTGGAGGAAAAGTCACTGCAGTTGCTAACAGGGTGAGTCTGTGGTTGCAGGGCAGTGCAGCTGCAGTTCCTGGAGGCATCTCCTAAAGCTGGGGCTATGTGCTGGGGCAGGGATTCTGCTGCCTGCCAGGCTCAGATCTCAAGCAGCCCAGGGAGTTCTTCATGCTGCTTTGGGGAGAAACTGTGCTGGAAGGAGCCACCCTTGGCAGGGCAAGGCAGGGCAGGGCTGGACAGGACAGAGTCCTCCTGCTGTGGAGAGGCTGCTGTGTGGGTCAGGGCTGCTCTCAGGTCCAGCTCATGCCCAGATAATTTCCAGTGGCATTTTCCATGACTCTGTTCAGGCCAGGGATTCCTAACCCAGTCTCTGCTCTCCTGAATCTTTGCTTCCATTGTCTCTGGCCTGTCTGGTGAGGAGGAAAACTCAGCAGTGCCTTTAGAGCAGGGGCTGGGCCTCTTAAACCATCACACAGAGCTTTACTGGGAACCTCACCAAGTGCCTACAGTCCTCACCTGAGGGCTTTCCTGAGTGTCTGTCTGTCCCTCTCCTTGCCTGTCTCAGATGCTCTTTGTGTTGTTTATGGTTCTCTGGGCATGGAAGCCTCAGCTGCAGAGTCAGGCACAGACACTGTGAGATCTCCTGTGCAGGTGGAGCCACAGCAATGAGGTGTCCCAGCTGTCCTCCAGCCTGGGAAGCTCTGGACAGTGCAGGCTGTGAGGCTGGGAATGAACTGACTGCAGGAGCTGCCATGGTCATGCCTTGGCTATGTCCTTGAGGTATCCATCCAGGCTGTGTTGCCTTCCAGGGGACACTGAGCCAAGCATCTCCTGGACTAGAATTGGGATGCTGAGACCCTGAGACCCTGAGTGGTGTGTGGTGGATCTCTCTGCTCTGAGCAGTGTCTGCTGCCTTCTCAGGGTGACATGGGAGCATGGTCACCCTGCAGCTGAGGTGCAGAGCAGGGTGACTTAGAGTCCATGGGGAGCTCTCCCACTCTTGCCTTTTAGCCTAAGCCATGACCAAGCAGTGCTCCAGCCTTGGAGCTGAAGGAAGGTCCCTGAGAAGAAGCAGCAGCAGGTGTCTGTGTGACAGGGGAGGGTCTGTGGGGAGTGGTTTTGGTTGTGCTGAGAGAAGTCTCCTCGCACTATGTCCTTCTCTTTTGACAGTGCCTCCTGGCCAGAGGCAGCAGATGGCCAACAGCAGCTCCAGCACCCACTTCCTCCTCCTGCCATTCCCAGGCACAAGGCAGCTGCAGCTCCTGCACTTTTGGCTCTCCCTGGCCATCTACCTGGCTGCCCTGCTGGGCAATGGCCTCATCATCACCACCATAGCCTGGGACCACCACCTCCACACCCCCATGTACTTCTTCCTCCTCAACCTTGCCCTCCTTGACCTGGGATCCATCTCCACCACTGTGCCAAAATCCATGGACAATTCCCTGAGGGACACCAGGGCCATCTCCTATGCAGGATGTGTTGCTCAGGTCTTTCTCTTTGCCTTTTTCATGTCAGCAGAGTATTTTCTCCTCACCACCATGTCCTACGATCGCTACGTTGCCATCTGCAGACCCCTGTACTATGAGACCCTCCTGGGCAGCAGAGTTTGTGTCCACATGGCAGCAGCTGCCTGGGGCTGTGGCTTTCTCTATGCTGTGCTGCACACAGCCAATACATTTTCCCTGCCCTTCTGCCAGGGCAATGCTGTGGAGCAGTTCTTCTGTGAAGTCCCCCAGATCCTCAAGCTCTCCTGCTCCACATCCTACCTCAGGGAACTTTGGCTTATTGTGGCCAGTGCCTGTTTAGTCTTTGCGTGTTTTGTGTTCATGGTGGTGTCCTATGTGCAGATCTTCAGGGCAGTGCTGAGGATCCCCTCTCAGCAGGGATGCCACAAAGCCTTTGCCACCTGCCTCCCTCACCTGGCTGTGGTTTCCCTGTTTATCACCACTGGCATCTTTTCCTACCTGAAGCCCTCCTCCCTCTCCTCCCCATCCCTGGATGTGGTGGTGTCAGTTTTGTACACAGTGGTGCCTCCAGCAGTGAATCCTCTCATCTACAGCCTGAGGAACCAGGAGCTCAAGGATGCCCTGAGGAAAATGCCCACCGGATGCCTTCAGAAGCAATAAACTCTTTGTCCTCTCCTGCAGAGCAGTTCTGATGTCACTCACAGTCTGGTTTCTCTTTTTTTGGCTGCTGCTGGTGCTGTTACCCTTGTGAGAATGTTGTTTCCCCACCAGAGTATTTCTTCAGACCATTTCTGTTTCAGTGTTGGCCTGTCTGCTGTGACCCAGAGACTGCAGACAGGAGCAGCTGTGCTCCCTGGGTGTGCAACATGCAAGGAAAACTTCTTCCCATCTAGAAGTTCATAACAGAGACAGAGGAGTCTGGTAAAACTTTATTTGAATAAAGGCAGAGTCCACAGGACAATTCCCTGTGGGGTCTCTCTCATTGCTGAAGGCACAGCTCCCCTTTCATCCTCCATTTCCAGGTGCAAATCTTCCTCTTCCATTCTCCACTGGCTCAGGTACTCAGGATTTAGTCTTTCCCCAAACCCCTGCTACATGTCCCCCTTCACACGAACCCTCCCTGCTTCATACATCCTATGCTCATTTCAATTAGGTTCTCCACTTCTCTGGGTGGGGAAGTTAATATTCAGTAGTCTGTTAAGCCTGTGCTCTGGCCTAAAAGTTCAGCACTTCAGGCTGTGTTCAGTGTCTGCTCTCTTCAGACAGACCCCTACTGATTTATAGCAAGCTTCAAGGGAAGGGACTTAGCAGAGGCCCCTTTGTGATTTACATACACACAGGGAAGGTGAACTGTCTGGGTCCTCCCTTTCTCTTCCAACTCCCTCTTAGCCAATTCTTCCTCTGTAAGGACACTCCCTCCTTTTGATCCCATCAATCCCTCCTCTTCTTGCTTTAATAATTGTCTTTACAAAATTCATTCCCCATTAACTAAATCCTTTCCTCTTGGCTCATTTCTGATGTTGGTCTTATTTGCAGATACATCATACTGCTCTTTTTTGTAGCCTTTTCTGGCTCACTTGATATGGCTACAACCTGCACCTGCTTGACTGCAGGATGGATAAGCCATACAAACCAGGGTGTCAGACATGGTAGAAAGATTAGAGCTGCTGTTGCACAAAGAGAGAAGAATGACACTCGTTTGGCCCATGGCCCACCAGGCAACCAAGACAATGTCTCCCATTCCAGTCCTTGCCAGGTTTGGACTGGCACATGAGCTATTTCCCTGCTGTTGGTGGCTATATTTATTGCTGCCTCCCCATTGGCCTCAATCTGTAGGCACCAATCAGATGTATTAAACTTTCCACATCCACCTCCTTCCTCAGCTAACAGACAGTCTGGAGAGTCCATTTGGGTGCATTACCTCTCACACCTGAGTTTGGTGTTTGGCTAATAGTACCAGGCCCAAGGCAGTCTCATTGCTGTTGAGTTCCACCACAGCCTGTAATGGAATTCTTCTGTTCAGCATATATTGGAGTTCCATGTCACCAACTACCATTTTGAGCCCAGGTTGCAGGTCCATAGGTCTCTGGCATTCTTTGGGGCAGCCACTCATCATCACCCCACACCTGAGCACCTCCAGCTTCAAAAGATCTTTCCTCTCCCTCCAAGTCTTCAAAAATGGGGATCCCCAATTCATTGCTTTCCTGAAGAGGTAACAAGAAAAATCCCAGCTGGATGATCCCTCATGTGCAACTCCCCCCACAGTGTGCTGGTAGTTCTGGATAAGCTGTTTGTCCACAAAGCCAAAATAATCCATCTGGGGCTTTCCACCAATTTTTAGATGCCACAGAATTTTGAGGTATTTGATATTCCCCGAGATGGATTTGTCCCTGAACCATAGAATATGTCACTGTCAGTGCTGTTCATACAATTTTTAGCCTTCTCCCTAGACAAGTACCATAAAGGGTCTTCAGGCCACCAAGCAGAGTGGGTACCATTGTATCTTAATTTCTGTTTACAGGGGGTTTCTCCTACCCATTTACCAAAAGAGCTCCCCTTTTGCTCTGGGCATTCTGCTCCTATAGTGTCTGATGTCAGTGCCCATTCCTGAGGTCTTCCATTTTCACTTGGAATCATTGACTGATTCCATTCAATTCTTTGGTAGGGATCTAAGCTGGTTCCTTCCCATGGCCATTCTCCACTCATCAGGAGACCTGCACAGACCCAGCAATTAGAATAGAATAGAATAGAATAGAATAGAATAGAATAGAACAGAATAGAATGGAATAGAATAAACCAGGTTGCAAGAAAACTTTGAGATCATGGAATCCAGCCTATCACCTAACACTATCTAAACCATGGCACCAAGCACCCCGTCCAGTCTCTTCCTAAACACTTCCAGTGATGCTGACTCCACCACCTCCCTGGACAGCACATCCCAATGGCAAATCACTCTTTCTATGAAGAACTTCTTCCTAACCTCCAACCTAAGCCTCCCCTGGCACAGCTTGAGACTGTGTCCTCTTGTTCTGGTGCTGGCCACCAGGAGAAGTTACATTTAAGTTCTGTGCCACTTTCTCAGCTAGATCTACAAATCAATTTTTGCCTACAAAAGGGATTCCCAGTTCCTTTGGTAACTTTTCCTTGAGCTCTCTCTGCAGTGTGCTCACCTCACTTCCAGTTCATGGTTTAGACATTGTGGTGAAGAGGTTATTAATTTATGAATTGTGAAATATGAATTATGAAAATATTATTTTTATTAATTATCAAATTATTAATAACCGATGAATCACCAACTTATACACATGTTCTATTGCACGTTCGTGAAATAGATTCCACAAATGGCTTAGTATTATGATTAGAACTTAATTGAACTAGATACAAATTATTTCCATTAAGTATAATGAAGGGTGCAGTTCCTCCGCTTGGCCACTAGACGGCGACTTGGCAGAACACGGGTGGCTTCTGATCACACACAGCAGTATACACTGTGGTGTTGGGTTACTGTCTCCTCTCTCCGCAGCAGTGGAGAGGGGATAATGGAACCTGGGCTTAGCTAGTAAGCAGGTTCCCTTCACAGGACTTGACAAGTTGCCTCCAGACGATAGGCAGTGGTCCTGGTGGGGTCGGCCCGTGGGGCTGGTAGGGCTGGTCCTGGGACGGGGTTGGCCCTCAGAGTCGGCTCGCACAGCAGGGCAGGGCGATGGTTCCCGGTAGGCAGGCTCGGAGGCTTCCAAACGGGCACGGCTGCAGGCAGGGCAGAACCGGCAGGGGTCGGCCCAGCTACAACAGGTCTCGGAGCTGATATAAACAGCCTAGGGGAAGAAATGCGGCTGCGTAGAGCAGTGCCTTCCCATATAGTTAGCTTAAAGGAGCAGTGGGACTCTCAGAGAGGTCCTGGGCTTGGAGGAGTATAGGCACGAATGGTGCTCTGGATTTCCCTGAGGTTTACAGGGCTCGGCGTGGCAGCTCCTCACTCACGATAGCGCGGTTATGCGTATGTGCGGACTACCAGACTTGGTCAAGTCCTGTCTCCCCAGCAGCTGGGCAGATCTTACCCTTGGGGTTTGGTCCAGTCCTCTGGTGGCACGGTAGGCTCTCCCAGTCGATACGACTGGCTGTGGCAACGCTGGGCTCCTCAGCTCAGCGCAGCATCCTCCCTCTATGGAGATGATTCTCCAACTGCTTCCCACGATGCAGAGGCTTTTAGTATGCGTGCATGTATGTGACAGAAGCTAAACAACAATAAACTCGATGGCAGAGGCTGCGGTTCACAGGGTTACACACTCGAACAAGCACAGAGACAAAGTGGAAGAGGGGGACAACTTGTTTACCAGCTGAGGTAATACTTATAGAGTCCCTCGAGGTGGGGTTTGACCAATGGGCACTCTCATAAACAACTGGCTTCAGCCTATGGGAAGCGTGAAGCTAGAATTCTGCCATATCTGGTGTTTGCATGAGCATAGCATGTGCTGGGTGCATGCTGGCCTGGCTAATGCCTTGGCTTTTATCTTCCTCCTGAAGGAGGGGGAACTTGCCCACATGCTGGGACAAGATTCAGTATCTGGGCATAATGTGCCTTCACTGCACAGAAGCAATAAACTCTTTGTCTTCTCTTGCAGAGCAGTTCTGATGTCACTCGGTTCAGGCCCAGCCTGGATTCTGCATTTGGTGGTGGTAGTGTTTTACTCTTTATCAAACTGTCATCCCTTTTCTAACACATTCTCTGCTTTGCTGACCAAGAGTTTGTGCAGCAGGACCTCTGCTCTTTCTTTGGTTAAAAAATAAAGAACCTTTCATTAACATTGTCCTTTCACCAGGACTTTTCCAGAGTTCAAGGCCAGGTCCTGTGCAGATTTTGGGGAGAAAAGAGTCCCAGCACAGCAGCACTGCCAGAGAGCAGCAGCACCTGGACTCCCAGGGCAACTCCCTTTCCACTTCCAGCCTCTCCTGGGTCAGTGCAAGGCCTGAGTGCTGTGGCAGCTTGGTCATTGTTCTGCTGCATGCCAGTGCTGTGAGCACACGCAGGGACAGGCCATGGGAACTACTCTGACTGAGCTGACCCCCAAGAGCAGTTCCACAAAGACAGATGATCTGCTCAGGGCAGAGTCTGAAGCCTTAGGGCTTCATCCAAAGTTTCTCTCCAGAGCAGGTCCAAGGATGCATCCCAGGGATGCAAACAGCAGGAAACAGCTCAAGTGTGAGTGTGCAGGGCTGGGGCACACAGCACTGTCCTGGCACAGAGAGGCCTCCTGCCAGAGGCCTGAAGGAGCAACAGAGCAGGCTCTGATCTGTGTGTCTGTTCACTGCACATCCTGGGGAAGCTGTCCCAGGGTAATCATCCTGCTCTAGGTACGCACCACCACCATTTCCACCCTTGGTCTCTCATCCCAGCTTGCAAAATTTCTTTGTCCCCCAGTTGCAGGTCACAGGATCAGGAGGTCAGCAGTGGCTGCTGGCATTGCACAGATGAGATGCAAGCATGGTCATGGTGTGTGGGGTGAGAGGAACCTGAGTGAGCACAAACACTATCATCTGTTGCTGGGGTACCAAGGCATTGGAGGAGTGAGGAGCCTCCCAGCCACTGGCAGGGGCAGCAGGAGGCCAGGGACACTCTGCCTGCTGCAGTGCAGAGCCTGTGTGAGGGATGGGGAAAGACTCTGAACATCCTGAGGTTCAGAAGCAGTTCATGAGGCCAGCTCAGGTGTGGACACCTGACAGAGCTCTGACATTTCTGTGGGTGACTGCAGCACAAACCTCCCTGCCCCAGGGAGATTCCTCTCAGGTGTCCTGCACAGGCTCATTGCAAATGTTGCTGTCTGCTCACATCACCCTTCAAGGGCTGAGCCCTGAAATGTGCACAGAGCCATCAGAGAGGTTCTGGCTCCTTGGAAAAGGCATCTTCAGGAAGGCCAAGAAAGAGGCTGAGGCAAACTCCAGGCTGGTCACCCTCAGCACAGTCATGGTGCTGGGTCAAAAGTGATAGATCAGACACTTCTGCAGGCATCTGCAGGCCCTTGCAGGACAAGAGAGAGATCATCAAACCTGTCTAGGTAAGGGCAAGAAGGGGATATTGTGTGCCTGGACCTTATCCAGGGCTTTGCAACGGTCTCCCATGGTCTCTGTAGAGCCAGACTGCTGACAGCAAGATTGAAGGAATGGATGAGGTGTTGGGTGGGAAGGTGGGTGGTGGATCAAGCCCAAAAGTCACCAGGGCAGAGTCTTCCTGGCAGCCTCCTGGCAGAGTCCTCAGGGCAAGCCCTTGGGCCAGCACTGTGCAATGTCATCATAATCTCCCTGCACCTTCTGACTCAGGGCCTCTGCAGCTCCTTTGGGGATGAGGCCAAACTGGGCACAGGCCTTGAGCGCTCAACCTTCCCCACAGCTGGTGCATGGTATGGGATGTGGTAAATCCACTCAATGCCATGTTCCTTTGCCCAGTCCCTTAGCAGATGGTTCTTGAAGTGGCTTCCATTGTCCCATTCAATCCTCCCAGGGGTGCCATGTCTCCACAGGACATGTCTCTCTAGGCCCAGGATGGTGTTGTGAGCAGTGGCATGAGGTGCTGGGTAGGTCTCCAGCCACCCTGTACTTGCCTCCACCATGGTCAGTAGGTGCTGTTTGCCACTGTGAGACCCAGGAAGGGTGATGGAGTCGATCTGCCAGGCCTCTCCGTACTTACATTTCGACCATCTCCCCACATACCTCAGAGGCTTCATGCACTTGGCCTGCTTGATGGCAGCACAGATGTCACACTCATGGATAACCTGTGAGATGGCCTCCAGAGAGATGTCCACTGATCTGTCCCCAGCCCACCGGGATGTGGCATCTCTCCCTTGGTGGCCAGAAGTGTCCTGGGCCCAGTGAGCTAAGAACAGCTCACCCTTGTGTTCCCAGGCCAAGGCTATTTGGGAGATTTTAGCAGCCAGATCTGCTTGGTGGTTGTGCTTGTGCTCCTCTGTGGCTCTGCTCTTGGGGATGTGTGCAGCCATGTGCCGTACCTTTATTGGCAGCCTGTCCAGGTGGGCAGCAATGTCTTGCCACAGCTCAGCGGCCCAAAGAGGCTTCCCTTTCCTCTGCCACCCATTCCTCCTCCATTCCTTCAGCCACCCCCACAAGGCATTGGCTACCATCCAGGAGTCAGTAGAGAGTTCTTTTGTTCCACTATATCCTTGGCCAGCTGGACAGCTTTTCCCTCTGTGTACTGACTGGATTCACCTTCTCCATCCCTTGCTTCTGCCACTTGCCTTGTCGGGCTCCAGACAGCTGCCTTCCATCTCCCCTTGCTGCCTACAAGCCGGCAGGACCCATCTGTAAATAGAGCATAGCCTTTCTCATTGTCAGGGAGATCATTGTATGGGGGAGCCTCCTCAGCACAGCTCACTGTCTGCTCTGGTGGCATTACCAAGTCAGCATCCTCTGGCCACTTGCTGATCACTTCCACTATGCCAGGGTGTTCGAAGCTCCCCATCCGAGCTCGCTGAGTTACCAGGGCCATCCCCTTCCTCCAGGTGGCATCTGTGGCATGATGAGGGGTTGAGCCTCTCCCTTGGAACATCCAGGTCAGGACTGGAAGCCTTGGAGCTAGAAATAGAAGTGATTCAGTCCCAGTTACCTTAGAGGCAGCCTGGACACCCTCATAGGCAGCTAGGATTTCCTTCTCTGTCACGGTGTAGTTGGCCTTGAAGCCTTTGTAGCCCTTCCTCCAGAAACCTAGGGGCCTGCCCCTGGTTTCACCAGGAGCCTTCTGCCACAAGCTCCATGTAGGACCATTCTCACTGGGCTCCACCTTTCTCTAAGGGTGAGTGAGCCTTGCTGATCACCTTCTGGCTCTCCAGTTGTCAAATCAGTTGGTGTATGGGGTGCAGAGAGTCTCTGTTGGTCCTGGATTGCCTGTGATGTAATCTGTAAGAGCCAAGAGGGAAAATCAAATCCTACCTCTTATGGCTGCCCACTACGGAGGGCTCATCTGACAGCTCAGGCATGGTGCACAGCTGTTCTTTGCCTGCAGTCTCTGTAGCTGCGACCCCAAACACCCACTTGTGCCCCCTAGGGTCCTTGAAGCATCCCTTCCGCAGAGAGTCAATGCCAAGAATGCAAGGTGCATCTGGACCAGTCACTAGGTTGTGCTTTCCCCATTCATTCCCGGTCAGGCTTCTCTCAGCCTGCAGTTCAGTCAGGTCTTGTGAGCCCCCTGTGACTCCCTGAATGCTCAGCCCCTTTGTAGCTCGATGGTATCAGGGTGCATGGGACCCCTGTGTCCACCAGAGCTGGGTACTTCAGGGCTTCTGAAGTGCCAGGCCATTTCACAGAGACATCCCAGGACACTCTGTTGTCCCTGGCCTCCACCTGGCTGGAGGTAGGGCACCTCTAATACTGGCAGGGATGCCTACACTTGTCACAGGGTCCTGTGTTGCTAGGGGAAGGGTCTCTTGAGTGAGAGGGACCCCTCCAGGAACCTGGGGCAGCCCTTCTCCTGGACAAGTTATCCCCAGTGTGGCCACCTTGCAGTTCCTGCACTCTGTTCCAGAGGGCAGAGGTGGGTTGGCCATGCCAGGTGTCCATGTTCTCCCCATGGTCACAGAGGATCCTCCACAGAGACCCCCTTGACATCCCCCGATTGGCTTGGGCTGATCTCCTAGGGGAAGGTCACCTGTTCCTGATGGCTGAAACCTGGACCCATTCTGAAGGAGAAGGGGAAAGGATGCATCGCTCCCCTTTTTCAGTTCAGACATGGAGGTCTTGATCTCTTTGACAATGTCTTTAGCCATAGTTTCTATGGCTGAGATCAGGGGTTTCTGATTTACACTGTCCTCATATTCCCTTAAATCATTGGCAAACTCACAGACAGCTTTAGGACTCCCATCCTGTCCACTCAGGAGCATCCCTCCTAATGTGGGAGCATGTTTGTGAGGGGCACCCTGGGTGAGTTTCTTTACCAAGAGCCGTCTCATGGGCACCTCATCTGGGCCCGAGGGGAGCTGGCCATCCCCATAAATTATTTCCAGCACGGCCATCTGTCTCAGATACCAACTGCCCTGTTCCATAGCTGTCCATCTATCTGGGGCCCAGGGCAGGTCATCTCTTGAGTGGTACTGGCTCTTCATGGCATTGAGGATCCGGGCCCAGAGAGTGTGTGTTCCATTGAGTTTGGCTAACTCTTTGTCCAGACCAGCATCACGAGTCAGGGAGCCTAAAAACTTTGCCTCCCTCTTATCCACGTCCACTGTATCCACCCCCTCATCCCAGCATCTCAGGGCCCATCTTAGTATTGGCTTACCCTCTTGCTGTGCATAATCCAGATGAGTTTGTCTTAATTCCTTTCTGGGCAGAGATGCTACAGTTATTGTTTCCTTTTCTGAGTCATCTTCATCCACCGCTGGGTTCTGCGAGGTGCTAGGCCCTGCTGATGTGCCTTCCTCACCATCCCTGCTGGGAGATGATTTTTGCCTTCTTTTCCTGAGTGTGGTGACCAGTGCTAGAGAAACTGTGTGGGTAGGAGCATCAGGGGTTAAGTGTGGAACTGCTGGTGGTGGAGCAAACCCTTGTGCCTGGGGCTTAGGCTGAGATCTGGCACACTCATTACAACCTGACCCCTCCCTCTTTGTGTTTACAGAGTGCTTACAATGACCACAGCAGACACACCCCTGGTCTTTAAAGAGTACAAAGGAGTGTGTTATCACCCTCCAAACAGCTCTTAATGCGTTAGATCGTCCCCCACCCAACATGGTCACAGCAAATGCCCCTATAAGGATTATATTTAAGCATATGGAGCAGAGCCTGGGCTGCAGCAAGGGAAGTGTGGCCAGCAGGTCAAGGGAGGTGATTCTCCCCTTCTACTCAGCTCTGGTGAGACCCCACCTGGAGTACTGCATCCAGTTCTGGAGCCCCTATTACAAGAGAGATATGGATGTGCTGGAAGGTGTCCAGACAAAGGCCACGAGTATGAGCAGAGGGCTGGAGCACCTCTCCTATGAGGACAGACTGAAGGAGTTGGGGCTGTTCAGTCTGGAGAAGAGAAAGCTCTGAGGTGACCTAATTGTGGCCTTCCAGTATCTGAAGCGGGCCTACAAGGAGGCTGGGGAGGGACTTCTCAGGATCTGAGGTGGTGATAGGACTAGGGGGAATGGAATGAAGCTAGAGGTGGGGAGATTCAGGCTGGATGTGAGGAGGAAGTTCTTCCCCATGAAAGTGGTGAAGCCCTGGAATGGGTTGTCCAGGGAGCTGCCCCTGGAGGTGTTTAAGACCAGGCTGGACAAGGCTCTGGCCAGCCTGATCTAGTGTGGGGTGTCCCTGCCCACGGCAGGGGGGTTGGAACTAGATGATCCTTGTGGTCCCTTCCAACCCTGACTGATACTATGATATTGTAATGTAAAGCATCACAGACATTTTGATCTACAGCGTTGGTTTCCTAGCTTGCTTCAGGAAAATATCCTGTGTTAGAGAAATTACCACTGCCAGTAAAATCCAAAGAATTCAGGAGCTCTATGCCCAACTGCATTGGTAAAGCTTTTATCCAGTTGAGCAGCATCTCTATCATTAACCACTCCACATGGTAGGTTATTAATTTGTAGATATGGGTCCAAAAGCTCCAGCCAAACACCCATGCAAAAGCTTGGAACATCAGATGCTTCAAAACTGACATCTCTGCTTCCAATCCCTTTCTTTCAGACAAAGTATTACTCCAAAGGGAATATTAATTTCCAAGCCTCACGTTGGGCACCAAAATATTGTGGTGCTTTGAGCCTTAACTGGGATTTAAGATGGGGGCAAGGCTGAGAATCCCTCCCCTGCTCTGCTTTCTTCTTTCCTGATCAAAAAAAAAAAGGTAAGGGGAAAGAATAGGGAGAGATAAGGGAAGGGTAAAAACAAGGAAAGAAGGGGGGATAAGGAAAAAGAGAGGAGGTAAATCTACCAAGAAATAATTTGGAGTTGGTTTGGAAGTAGAGAGGCAAAATTTTCTTTAAAAAAAAAAATATATATATATATATAAAAAACAGTAACAGGAATGGTTCACAAGGGTGTCCTGAATGGCTCTTGAGTCAGACAATGGGCCAGGTGGGTGTGCCTTTGGCCATGTTTGAAAAGGTGGTTTTCTATAGGTTGCAATACCAGGGTTTTACCCCTAGATCTGTGTTGCTACTGGCCATTATTGCCTCGGGAAAATCTATTAAGTACCAGCCCAAAGAGCCAGAGGGTCGTCTTGCAGTTGTCCACCCTCTGGAAGGAAGCACAAGCTTCTCCTGGAAGCTGAACTGTGTTTCAGCTTTGCCCAGACAGGACAACAGGGACCCCTCGCTGCCTCAGCATTGTAAAGCCCAAAGGACAATCACGCATCTTGCCGGGCCGAGAGGCGAAACCCCAGAGGAGCCGAGTCCCCGGGACAGTTTCGTTTGACTGGAGCAAGGAGCGAGCGCTGCTACGAAGGATTACAGCCGAGAAACCTCCTCTCTACAAAGCTTTCAGCTACAGATCTTTGGGAATAAAGCCTGCCTCAGCAATGAGCTGCAGACACCAACAGAAAGTGAAATGGTGCTCCTGTAGCTTCCACGTGGTGAACGCCTTCTTGGTTTGTCTAGATCTTAACGTGTGCCACGAGGTATCAGAATCAGTGAGTCATTACAATATCTGATTTTTATAAGCATCTATTGAAGGTCTGTTGCCCTAGGGAATCCTGGAGTTCCCCCCCACATTGTGGGCAATCGTCGGCTTTATTGCCGAGGTTCTTTTTTTTTCAGTTTAAAGTGCTGTTTCTGGATTTTTGTACATATTGTTTAAATTGTTACTTGTTCCTGCTGGTGAAGTATCTGTTCCACAACCGAACACCTCGGACCTGTAAATAGGTTTTAAATTTTTTTTTTGGCGGTATTTTTATGATTAATAAATTATTAATATTTTAATTAATCGCCCTGCTTATTGAACATTAAAATATCCTTTCATAGACACACCCCCCCACAACAAAGGGGAAGGAACAAGGATGGATAGGGAGATATACAAAACCAACTGTCCTTTGGAGAAACATGGGTGCAGCAGGGAGAAAGACCAGGCCTGACCACATGGCAGAGAACCAGGAAGCCAACAGCGACTCTCTCTTAGTCCTTTTGTCCCAGCGAGGCAGAAATAAAAGAGAGCAAATGGCTGCAGTGTCTTCCTTTTTATAGTTTTGCTGGACAGGGAGGGGGAGTGGAACAGACTAACTCAGTTTTCCAGGGGGCTCTCACAACCCTTCCCCCCCTGCTTTCAGGATGGGCATAATGCATCACACTGACCTGGGGGCCAAATGCCCACCAAAGCTGCTCTATCACTGCCCTGCTTAGGTGGACAGGGCAGAGGGGAAAATAGAACCAAAGGCTGGTAATAAGGTAGAAGCAATTAAATCCTAATGCTCAGCACAAGCAGAGGCTGTGTGCAGACAACAGCAAACAGAGAAGTTCTTCTCTGCTGCCCATCAGCACACAGCAGTCGCTCACTCCTGGCCTGCAGGGCTCTGACACATGGAGCAGTTGCTCTGCAGGACAGACCCCAGGCACCAGCATCCCCACACTTCCTTCTCTCACTTAGCTTCTGTAGCTCAGCTGATCTCATCTGCCATGGAATACCCCTTTGGCCAGTTGGGGTCAGCTGATCCAGCTGTGTCCCCTCCCAAGACCTTGGCCAGGCCTCAGCACACTCTCGGGGCAGGGAAATGTTGGCAAAGCAGAGCCTGGGTGCTGGTTCATCAGCAGCCAAAACCCTGCTGTGCTATCAACAGCCAGCTACAGCCCAGCAATACACAGCACTAGAAAGATACTCTGAGCAGAATGAACTCCAGCTCAGACAAACCCAAGCCACTCTCATTCTCCTGGTGTGCAGGGACAAAGACAAGTAGACAGTGGCAGCTCACAGCTGACTGGGGGCCACTGAACACCACCACTGCACCTTGAACCCTCAGTGTGCCAAACACTGCACAGCAGCTGAGAGCAGGACAGAGTGTGGCCATGGAGGAACACTCCCATCTCCCAGAGACAATTCACAGTGGCAGTCCAGGCACTAAAGCCAGAGCCTTGGAGCTCTCCTGGATCACAGCAGCTGTGTCCAGCACCTCCCCCACTCACACATTCCCCAGGCACAATATGCACCAAGGACCAGCACCAAGTCAGACTTCTCCAGCCTCAGTTCTTGTGCCCTAAGAATGCCAAAGCTTTGTGAGGGTTTGCTTTGAACTCCAGCAGCAGGAAACCAAACTCCAGGCAGCCTCTCTGCCAGCCTCCTCTCCACCTCTCTGTGTTAGGACAGACACCTTTGCTGCCACCAGTGCCTAGGTTTCTATTTTTCACTGGACCCAGCCAGCTCTGTCCCTGTGTCTGTGTGCTTGGTGCTTCTCTCCAGGCACAGCCATAGAAATAGATTTGAATTCAGGATCCCTTGCAGTCAGTCAGGGTCAGCCTTGTCCTTATCCACTCTGTCCTTCAGAGGCTCTTGGATTAGAACACATTCTGCTGAATCACCTTGTAAGCCCCAGGTGGGCAGTGACAGCAATGGGGAGGTTGGGGAGGGTGAGGAGCAAAGTTGTCCATTCCATGTCAGCCCTGAAGGAGAGATGTTCCTGCAAGTGCAGATGTCCTGCTGAGACAGCCTGGGTCAGTGTCACTTGGGGAATTATCATCTCTGATCTAAACTGAAATGGAGTAAAATATTTTAACTTTGACTTACAAAATTGAGCTTTGTGAGGTGCACTTTGAAATCCTGAAGAAGATTGCAGAGACACAAACATCTCCTTAGGGCACTTGGGACTCATTGCAGGAACCTCAGGTACTGAGAGAAGCCTGAAGAAATTTCTTCAGAAGTCAGAAGGAAAACACAAAGTGCCTTGAAGCACTGATTGGCCCCACTGAGGGGCATTACCAACAAAGCCTCCCAAGGGCTCCTTAGAGCAGCTCAGTGGAGGCCATGGTTGGAGCAGAGAAAGGCAAAGTGCAGGAGAGCAAACTCTGGGTTTGGTTTATGGAGCAGAAAGGCCAAACCCTGGCCACAGTGCCTGGGCAGGCAGATCCTGTCCCTCATGTATGGGTCAGGGCTCCTCAGGTGCTGTGGGGTGTGGGGTTTGTGATGCTGAGTGAAGGACAAGGGGATGACAGTCCCCAGCCTTCCTGGGGGAGTTTAAGGAAGGACTGAGGACCCCCTGGTGCCTTAGGAAGACTTCTCATAGCCCTTGGTGGTGGATGATTGCCACAGCCAAGAAGGCAAAGCCTTGGGTTCTCCTGATGACTTCCAGCCTTGCCAGTGCCCATTGCCATCCCCACCACAGGTTGTCCTACACTGTCCCCCACACTGGGTGTGGTTTCTGCAGCAGAAAGGCCAAGCCCTGACTACAGAGCCTGGGCAGTCAGATCCAGAGAGGCTCAAGCCTCAGGAGTTTCACCTCCCTGGCCTTGGTGGGAGAGGCAACTGCCATAGATAGGAGAAAGTACTCAGTGCTGTTGAGCCTTCAGCCTTGCAGGTGGTGCTACACTGCCCCATGCCTGCAGCTCTTTCCCTTCATGCTCTTGACATCCACCTTGCTTTCCTAGCAGCTCTCAACATCACATCTCTGTACCCTCCCTGCTCTGTCTCTACTCTCCGTGGCCATTTCTTGAAACACAGAGCCAGGGCCTCTTGGACCACAAGGTTCCCCTTTGAGTGATTTTTCTTTGTCCTCACCTCCTGTATGCTCTCAGGGGCAGGAGAGGATCTGCCTGGCCTCAAACCAGGACACCTCCACTCTGAACCCTAAAATTTGCACTGTGTGGAGGTTGTTTTCCTGTCCCACAACCACCAGAAGATGCAGCATCCCCAGATTTCAAGCAGCTGCCCACTGCATCTGTAGAGCCCTGAGCTTGGACTTCACCAGGTTACAGAAGCCCCAGTCCCTCAGGCTCTCTACCCCAGTCCTTCCAGATATCCTCTGAAGCTTCTCAGGCTCTTCAAAACTCCTTCAGAGCAGAAATCCCAAAGCCAGAGACTAAGACTCCAGATGTGGCCACAGCAGTGGTGAGTGCAGGGGAGGACAACCTCTGTGTCTGTGTGGCCACACTCCTCCTCCCACAGCCCAGCTGCACTTGGCCTTCTTCACTCTGCTCAGCCTCTGCTCCATCCCAGGCCATTGGGAATGGTCCCTGCCAGAGGCCTTTCTGCCTGGCCACAGAGAGGAACTTCCAGCTCCAAAGCAATACCCAAGGCACCTTCGTGCTGCTGCCTCTCATCTTGGCAGGCACAAGGGATGGCACAGTCCCCAGCCCTGTGCCTGCTGCTGGCCAATGACACAAAGGGACTGGAGTTTGCAGTGACCCCACACTCACCTCATGGCAATGTGGCTCCTCCTTCCCTAGGAGCTCCTCAGCCATCCCTGATGTCCCAATGCTGGCCCAAGGCCTCAGCCTGCTTGTGGCCTGGCAACTGAGCAGGCACAAGAAACCTCTCCAGGGCCTTCCAAGGCAGGTCCCTGCTGCTGCCTTTCAGCTTCTCCAGCAGCCACAGCCAAGCCCTGTCCCTGCTGCTGTCCCCTCAGGCCCTCAGGTGTCAGGAAGGTGACAATCCAGCTCCAAGGCTCTTCCTGCAGGGGCCACCAGGTGATCAGGGACAGGCAGTCACACAAGTCCCTTGCCCACCACATGCTTTCTGCTGGCCTGCTGGGGACTCTGGCAGCTGGGAGGCCAAAAGCACAGAGCCCAGCTAGGAGTCAGGGGCTGCCCTCTCAGCTGCTGCAGCAAGAAGTGTCCTCTCAGTCCCTTTCCTGCCCTCTCCCTGCTGCTGCCCTCTCAGCTGCTGAGCCATCAGTGACCTCCCAGCCCCTTCCCAGCCTTGTGGCTGCTGCTGTTCAGGAGATCCTGAGGCACAGCTGAGCTGCCTATGGCATTGGCACCCATCTGTTCCTGGTGTCCATCAGCTGCTCAGCCACAGGCCACTTCCTGCTCCTCTTCCTCTGGCAGCTCCCAGCCCCTGTCCTGTGCCAGGTGCCAAGCAGGGTCAGTCAGGGGTGGGAGGGGATGCAGGTGAGGGTCAGAGCATAGGAAGGAGCTTTGGGGTTGAGGTTTATAGGGGAGGGCTCAGTGCTGCCTTTCAAGGCTGTGGCTCAGGCAAAGGCTGATGAGAGGCTTTAGTGTCCTGCTGAGGGTGCTGGGTAGCGCTGAGGTGAAAACCACCCCAAGGGGTATGGGTTGGTTTGGGGCTGTACTAACAGTGGGACGGGGTAGCAAGTTAGTAGTAGTAGAGAACCAAGTCCAAACTGGGAGCCTCACCTTGAATATCTGCAGAGGAGAGGCCTCAATCACCTCCCTGGGCCACCTGTTCAGGTGTTCCAATACCCTCACAGTGAAGAAGTTCTTCCTGATATCCAATCTGAATCTACTTTTCTCTAGTTTGATGCCATTGCCTCTCATCCTGTCACTGCAGGCCACTACAAACAGTCTCTCTCCATCTTTCTTGTATCCCTATTCAGGTACTAGAAGGCTGCTATTAGGTCTCCCCAGAGCCTCCATTTCTCCAGGCCGCACACACCCAGTTCCCTCAGCCTGTCCTCATAGCAGAGCTGCTGCAAGCCCCTGATCATTTCTGTGGCTCTCCTGTGGATATGCTCATCAGTTCCATGTCCTTCCTGTGTTGAGGGCTTCAGGGGAGGTCTTACCAGAGCAAAGTGACAGAATGCTCTCTCTCCTTCTCTGGCCATGCTGCTTTGGTTGCAGCCTAGGCTGCCCTTGGCCTTCTGGGATGCAAGCTCACACTGCCTGCTCAAGTGGAGAG